>NW_017674785.1:20252-84604 GCF_001879085.1 Nicotiana attenuata | reverse complement strand
GATCTTTTCCTCCCCCTTTTCGATTCGTTCGGTTAGTTCTTCTAGCCTATTAAGAACCGCAGAATCAGCATTCGGCCCACCCCGTTCCGGCTGTACTGGGGTCGGATTGATGATTGCAGCTGCACGGGGAGCCTCCTCGGACCTGACAGGCTCCTGGACCCGGCTCTGGAGCTGAGCTATAGCCAATTGCTGGGCTTGCAGCATGTCAAAAATCATTTTAAGGTTGATAGTCTCTTCGCTGACTGCCTGGGCCCTCGAATCATCCTCTCCTCGGACGCTATGCGATGATCCGGAGGCCTGATCAGTATTGAGCGCCATCCGGGAACCGGCATCTATCGGGTTTTCGAGCCCGGGCATTCCATTGCTTCCTGTCTGCTGTTCAAGTTCGTTGTTGATTGATTGTGCCATTCTATGAGTTGGTAATTTGAATGTTAGATGGACTCTTTACAAAGAACCAGTGTATTGTGATGTGTCAAGAAAGAGTATCAAAGAGCTCACTAATATCCTTAGCCCCACGGTGGGCGCCAAACTGTTTACCCTGGAATCCGGATAACAATTGAATTTATATGGGGTTTTAAGGATCCGTGAACTAAAAGATACAAAAGGTTTAGGTTGAGGAAAATAAAGATAAAAACTCAACAATTGCTGTTAAAGTAAATAATCGCAGAATATAATATTGCTTAGAACAATTGTGCTTGATAGCGTACAAGAATTTAGAGAGATGGTACTGTAGTGTAATGGTTTTTTCCCGGTCCCCTCTTTATGGGGTCTTCTCCCCTTTTATACATTCTGATTAAGGGTAAAAATAAGGTAGGTAAATTAATTACATCGTGGATCCCTGTAATTACGCCTTAATGGCCTGAAGTGGTTGAGAAAATCACGTTTGGGCGAGATATCCGGCGACGCTTGGTTATCCGTTACGAGTCCGGCTTCCGACCTTGTGTGTTTCTCCATCCGGTGGTGACTCATATCGAGCTCTGCAACGGTCTCGAAATGACTCGACCTCGGTTGTAGACGTGGCCGTCGTTCTACCTTGCATCCAGGTCGGGTTCGATGGCCCCGACTTGCCCCGGACCGGACCCAACCCGGTCGGGCTCAAGCAAAAAAAAAAGGGTGTCACCCAATACAAAAATAATATAACTATTTTTTTCAATATAATCCCTTTTTTATCTTTGACAAAGAACCTGAAAGTTTTATTGATTGAATTTGGAATAATATATATGATATTGCATAAGCAAAAATATCCATTATATATAATGAGAATGACAGTGATGTATACATTGTGTGCGCAGTACACACATTATACAGTTGTATAAAGTATATAAAAACTTTTATATATTAAAAAATATTTATATTTTTTATACATCGTAGAACAGTCTATACACTTTGGGTACACTCAAGCGCTCGTGATACATTGCAATATGTATGATACACATTATATATAAATTTTATGCAATGTATATAGTATATGTACAATTTTGATACATCATAGAGTAACATATACGTATAAGCTAATAGAATAGAATTGATTCTAACTTGGTAACTGTTGCTCCCAAACGCACACGCAAGTATACGTGGTCGACAAGTAATATAGGATTGTAAGTCCAGATATCGTACCCACAGGGACTTGTGATTAACTATCAACTAAATTAAACCAAACAATTAATCTATTCAAGCGAATCTTAAAGTATGAATATTTAACTAAAGATAATCTAGAGTAATAAACTAAGAAATTAAAGAAAACAAGTTGGTGAATTATAGAGACGAATTCAATGTAAGTGAATATTCTAGAGCTATGGGTTAGCTAACAATCCCGTTGAGTTTTTCACTTAAATTGTCTAATTAATTTATCTAGTTTATTGATTGACGGGGCTAATATTTCTCGTAGCCTTCTCCCGAAGTACAACTCGCCTATTCAAGCTAACCTAACGCCTATATTCCTATGGAATTAGAATTAACAAGAACGCATTTATAAAATTTTCGTATAATAACCAAGCAAGGCGATTAGGTATATTCCTATACTAATCGCAAATCCGCTCCCCCTAAGATTTAAGATCTTGCTCTACTCAATCTTATATGCAATCTAGAATTTCTTCTCCCGAGTTCAATCCTAGATTCGTAGATAGTATTCAATTGGTGATCAAACAATCAAATAATTAAACGCAAGAATGAATAAATAAACCAATATGATAAAATAATAAGAACAATTCAAGCTTCAAACAACAACGTTCATGTAGCACCGAAAACTCTAGAACTAATAAACTATGAAATTAAAGGAAGAGAAGAGAAGAAAAATTAGTTGGAAGCCTCCTCCAAGCGTGGTGTGTGTTGGCCCACGTGAATTCTCCTCCAAAGTATGTTAGATATCCTCCAAATTAAGTTTAGGATCCCTTTTATACAAGTTAGGACCGTATAGGATCGAAATAACATTATCCCGGACAAAATAGGAAAAATCTCCGCGCCCGGCATCCAGGCCAGCGCCCAGCGCTGGATGTGGCGCTGGAGGCAGAATATTTTTGCACTTTCAATTCCTTGCTGCGTTGGTTTTGAATTAACCCTCTCTATTTTGTTGTCTCCATTTGGGGGGACAAAATTCAAAGGGTGTCCCCCCTTTTTATTTTTTATTTTTCTTTCTTTTTCTTTCGCGTTTTATTCAATTTTGCTTCAAATCTTTTCATTTTCACACCGCTTTATTCCTACACAGTTAAAATATAATATTAAGCACAAAACAATATAACTAATACTCAAATGACGAATAAAAGTACTAGAATATGAGGCAACAATGGTTAAATATACGCATTTTTTGCAGAACATCAACACCCCACACTTAGACTCTTGCTCATCCTCGAGTAAGCATTAAAATCACTCTCAATAAATCAAGCCTAGAAACACCACCACTATGGTAGATACTAACAATTAGGTCCTATAGCAACTCAAACCATCATATATACACTTTCCCGTCATCGTGCAAGATATACACGTTACAAACAAATAACTAACTTTTAACCTCCTAACCTCAGAGACAGACTCTAACTTACCAAATTTAAGCTCGCTCACCTACTCTGTCAGATAAAGCTAATAACATCACCTATCTATCATGAAACCAGTGCCCTCACAAGAATAAATAGTCCATACACTCAAATCAAAGAATGAATACAATTTAAGGACTTTGCATCAAAGAACAACTCTCGCACTCACAAAGAAATTTGTATGTATGCACAAAGAACCATAGGCTTTCCCATTATGTACATCTCTACTAATTAAGTACGCTCGACTAGAATCAAATAGGACTTTAACGGGTTGTAATATTGGCTAAGGGACGAGTAGGAGAATTATATAATAGTGACTTACATTTCCCTAAGCACTTTGCATTTTTAGACTTCATCACCCATTAGTTTTTACTCTTCACTTTTATTTTTCAGTCCTCTCTTCATCTATTGTTTCACAAGTATTTCCCTCCTATCAAGAACATTTCATTTTTTTTCATAAGGATTTTTTTTATTTATTTTAATTCTCTTTTTTTTTCTTTCTTTTTCATGTCACATTCTTTTGAAGAAGGCCTTTTCATCGCTTTTCAGCTATCGTTGGTCATGATTTTTTTACGTAACCATCCCTTTCTTCAAATTTATTAATTAATATCACGGTCTAAGCAACAGTGCTCAAGGAAGCAGGGTGCAAAAACTAGGGATTCAACAAGAGGATCAAGGCAAAAATACGGCTTCCAAACAAAAGGCTATTGGCTCAAAGGGCTAACTAGTGGTACAATACCTGAAAAGGCTAAAATTCACAAGACATATCAAAGAAAGCCTATTATCATCTTCTAAACAGAGTAACACTTTTATTTCGCTTCAATAACATGCAGGGCAAGTTCTAGACTAAGATGCAAAACATGGAATATATGTAAGAAATGCTCACCCCACATGGCACAAGTATCAATCAAGATGGATCAATTCTACTCTAAGACAGACGGGATCATAACGAACAACAAAATAAGAATAAGCTATATTCAGAGTCACAGCCAAGGTGTCAGAAAGTCTGCTATTTTATTTACTCAAGCACTCAGAGGAAAGTACTACTCAAGCATAGGCCTCAATATGCTAGTATCAAACAAGTAACAAAAGTTTTTCTTCTCCATTTTTTTCTACTCCTAAAAAAATCAAATCCTAAAAAATAAAAATAAAAATTACCCGGTTCAAGTTACATCCCTTGAAAAAGAACCGATGCACAAAGAAAAACCAAGAGGGATTATTATCTCACTAAAACTAACTAGAAACAAAAAGAAAATATTTTTAATTTTTTTTAATTATTGGACTTTAATCCCTCAAGAAAGCTGTCCACAAAATCCATCATCAGGAAAAGTCCCAATTTTCTGATTTTTATTTTATTTTTTTATTTTTTATTTTTAACAAAAACTACTACACTAAAAATGAGTACTACAACTAAGCTAAGATAGCATAGAAAATCGCCAAGACAATCTCCTCACCCCACACTTAAAATGGTGCAATGTCCTCAATGCACACTGAAAATAACAAGAGGGTAAAAGAGACTCCCTGGTAGGCCAAAGGCCGAAGCATTAGCAACTCATGGGATACTCGGACTTCTCCCGGGTATGATCCCTTGTGCGGGTACCTCACA
Source organism: Nicotiana attenuata (assembly GCF_001879085.1). Classification (NCBI taxonomy): domain Eukaryota; kingdom Viridiplantae; phylum Streptophyta; class Magnoliopsida; order Solanales; family Solanaceae; genus Nicotiana; species Nicotiana attenuata. The sequence continues at coordinate 79,969 of NW_017674785.1, read as the reverse complement.
CTTAGCTTCAACCACCTGCTCGTTTTTACACATGCCTATTGGCTTTAACTCCATGCTCGTACTCCTACAAAACACAAAAACAACACTACAAAAAATAACACAATAAAAAATAAGAAGACAAAAGTAAAAAAAAAAAAAAAAAAAAAAAAAAAAAAAAAAATTGGGTTGCCTCCCAACATGCGCTTGATTTAACGTCGCGGCACGACTCCATCACTTTCACCACTTTTCCTTCCACTTTGAGGATATAAATTGCGTCCCGAATTTTGCGTCAATTTTTCTGTTACGTTCATGGGGCGGTGCTGTGAAAATAAAGGAACCAAGCAATAGGTATCGCATCTTGCACTTCTTGGCATTTAAGTGAGGAATGTCGTTTTGTCTCCTTGGTGTGGCAAATTTCAGAATATAAACACTTTGTTCCTCATCCATTGACTCCTCCATATGCTCGATTGGATCAATTCCCATGTCACCAACCAAACATAATGTTGAAAAGTGTTTAGAATGAGGTCCAATACGCTCCAACTCCAAAATTGCATTATTTTTGACATCCTCAATTTCGCACTCTTCGTCAACCTTGGCATCATTAATAATATTTTGGTCTAATAATTGGTATTCTCGTTTTAGCTCCTCAATTTGGTCTAGAAGATCCTTTTCAGCTTCATACAACTCATCACTAAATTGTTGGGAGTTACACGCATCAACTTTTGCACTCAATTGAGCCTCTAAGTCGTGAATAGAACTTCCAAATTGATCGATCTCTTGTCCCAGTTCAGCTCTTCCTTCTATAAATTGTTGCATTTCATTCATAATTTTCTCACGGAAACCTCCATATTCCTCTAATAATTTGCCGTGCATATCAAGAATGTGAACATCGTGTTCTACATCATCCAATTCGTTACTCCTGTCAAACTCACAAGAATTATTAGAATCAACATAAGAAGGGATTGGAGTAGGATAACAACACTTAGGACAATTATTCCAATTTCCATCACAAATAGTACAGGATGGAGATGGTGCACACAACTCGGTATTGGGAATATTTTTACAATATTGCCACAAGTGGGGTCCTTTACAATATGGACAAGGATCACAAAAATAAGAATACTTATTATCCCACCACTTTTCGTTCAAAGATGCCATGTAAAAAAATAAAAATATAACACTAACTACACTAGACTAAAATTAAAAACTTAAATAGATAAAAAGTAAAAGTCCAATCTAGTAAAATAGTTAATTTCTAAGTCCCTCGGCAACGGCGCCAAAAACTTGTTGCTCCCAAACGCACACGCAAGTATACGTGGTCGACAAGTAATATAGGATTGTAAGTCCAGATATCGTACCCACAGGGACTTGTGATTAACTATCAACTATATTAAACCAAACAATTAATCTATTCAAGCGAATCCTAAAGTATGAATATTTAACTAAAGATAATCTAGAGTAATAAACTAAGAAATTAAAGAAAACAAGTTGGTGAATTATAGAGACGAACTCAATGTAAGTGAATATTCTAGAGCTATGGGTTAGCTAATAATCCCGTTGAGTTTTTCACTTAAATTGTCTAATTAATTTATCTAGTTTATTGATTAATGGGGCTAATATTGCTCGTAGCCTTCTCCCGAAGTACAACTCGCCTATTCAAGCTAACCTAACGCCTATATTCCTATGGAATTAGAATTAACAAGAACGCATTTATAATTTTCGTATAATAACCAAGCAAGGCGATTAGGTATATTCCTATCCTAACCGCAAATCCGCTCCCCCTAAGAGTTAAGATCTTGCTCTACTCAATCTTATATGCAATCTAGAATTCCCTCTCCCGAGTTCAATCCTAGATTCGTAGATAGTATTCAATTGGTGATAGTATTCAATTGGTGATCAAGCAATCGAATAATTAAACGCAAGATTGAATAAATAAACCAATATGATAAAATAATAAGAACAATTCAAGCTTCAAACTACAACGTTCATGCAGCACCCAAAACTCTAGAACTAATAAACTATGAAATTAAAGGAAGAGAAGAGAAGAAAAACTAGTTGGAAGCCTCCTTCAAGCGTGGTGTGTGTTGGCCCACGTGAATTCTCCTCCAAAGTATGTTAGATATCCTCCAAATTAAGTTTAGGATCCCTTTTATACAAGTTGGGACCGTATAGGACCGAAATAACATTGTTCCGGACAAAATAGGAAAAATCTCTGCGCCCGACGTCCAAGCCAGCGCCCAGCGCTGGCTGTGGCGCTGGAGGCAGAATATTATTGCACTTTCAATTCCTTGCTGCGTTGGTTTTGAATTAACCCTCTCTCTTTTGTTGTCTCCATTTGGGGGGGACAAAATCCAAAGGGTGTCCCCCTTTTCTCCTCTTTTTTATTCTTTTATTTTCCATTCTTTTTCTTCCGCGTTTTATTTAATTTTGCTCCAAATCTCTTCATCTTCACACTGTTTTATTCCTACACAGTTAAAATATAATATTAAGCATAAAACAATATAACTAATACTCAAATGACGAATAAAAGTACTAGAATATGAGGCAACAATGGTTAAATATACGCATTTTTTGCAGAACATCAGTAACAGGAGCATAAGTTTATTCATAATCAATTATCTCTTGTAGATAGTATCCTTGAGCAACCAACCTAGCTTTATTTCGTACTACTTGGCCAGACTCATTTAGCTTGTTCCTGTGGACCCACTTTGTTCCAACAATAGATGCATTAGGGGGTTTAGGAATAAGCTTTCATACCTTATTCTTCTCGAGTTGATCAAGTTCCTTTTGCATTGCACTTATCCAGCTATTATCTCCAAGAGCCTTATCTACCTTTTCTGGTTTAAATTGTGAGATGAGAGCAATATTTGAAGTCTGCTTTTGTGATCTTCTAGTTTTCATGCCTTCTTAAGAATTACCACTGATGAATTTATGAGGATATCCAAGTTCATTTTTCCACTCGTTTGGGACAACTATAGCTGATTCCTTTTCGACAAGATATGGATGTTCAGATGTAGGTGATTCCTATTTTTCCATGTGACTGTCAGTTGACTGATGTTGATTATTAGTGACTTCTTCATGAATGTCGTTAACTGCTTGAACAGATTTTGAAACTATGGCAATTTTCTCGTCATCAGGAAGTTTTTCATTCCTATCAATAAATAAAACATGAATAGATTCTTCAATAGAGAATGTTCGTTTATTAAAAACTCTATATGCTCTACTTGAAGGAGAGTATCCAAGAAAAATACCTTCGTGACGTTTTGGATCAAACTTACCAAGATTGTCTTTTCCATTATTGTGGATAAATCATTTGTAACCGAATGAGTAAAAATAGCTGATATTGGGCCTTTTACCTTTCTATAGCTCATATGGAGTCTTTTTTAGGATAGGTCTTATCTGACACCTGTTGATAATGTGACGTGCAATGCCTACTGCTTCTACCAGAAGTGGTGTGGAAGTGACTTTCTGCAATCATGGTTCTTGCCATATCTTGCAAAGTTCTATTTTTATGTTCCACTACTCCATTTTGTTATGGTGATCTAGGAGATGAGCAGTTGTGAGAGATTCCCTATTCATTGCAGAAGTTTCAAATGCTCTGCTTTCAAATTTTCATATGTGATCACTTCTTATGGAAGAGATGTAGTATCCCTTTTTTCGTTGAGCCTTTTTGCAGAAGACTTCGAAGTTCCTTAATGCTTCATCTTTATGCTCAAGAAAATAACCTAGGTAAATCGAGAAAAATCATCTACTACAACAAAATCATATTTTCTACCACCAATGCTAGCAATCCTGGTTGGGCCAAAAAGATGCATGTACAAAAGTTAAAGAGGGTTTGTAGTAGAAACTATATTTTTTATTTTACAAGAGGACCTGGTTTGTTTACCTAATTGACATGCATCGCAAATTTGATCTTGAAAAATCTAGTTTTGGAAGACCGATGACAAGATCATGTTTAGAAAGTTTTTGAATAGCATGCATGCTAGCATGACCAAGATTTCTATGCCACACCCAAGGATCATAAATTATGGAGGCTAGACAGAGCTGATTTCCCAAGATACCAATATTACTAAGAGTGTAGACATTTCTATCTCTACTTCCAGACAGAATAGTTTTACCTGATTCGCCTTCAATAATCCACCCACGTTTTCTAAAACGAGCCTCATAGTCATCGTCACATAGTTGGCTAATGCTAAGCAAGTTGTATTCAAGTTCATCTAACAGGTAGACTTCATCCACATCGCATGATGAGATGAGGGGGACTTTTCCAACACCAATTACACTCCTTTTGATTTGTCTCCAAAGGTGACTGATCCACCATCAAGTTTGATGACTGTTTTGAAAGTTGTTTGACATCATCATGTGTCTAGAATACGCGCTATCAAGATACCATTTTCCTCTTCGATTCTTCTAGCGGTGTTCATGCAATAACAAATCACTTATTTTTAGGTTCTCAAGCCTACTTGGGTCCTGATTGGTTAGTTTTGTGACTGTTATCCAGATTTGATGACTTGGGTCGCCCAACCCACATTTTACTATTCTTAAACCTGCAGTGGTTAAATATATGACCAGGCTTTCCACAATAAAAGCAAGATGGATCATTAAAATTCCCAAGGGATTTTTCCCTTTCATTTCTGAGCCTGCAGTGGTTAGACTTGTGACCACTTTTACCACGATGAATGCATGAACAATAATTACTTGACCTAAATGAGTTTTTATGAGAAGTTGACTGGTTTGATTTGATGGAACTATGACTGGTGGATTTCCGCAATCCATTCAATTGTAATTGAAGTTCATGAATTTCCTCTTGAAGCATGTCTCTTTCAGCTTCACATACTTCTAGTTTGCGTGCCCAGTCTTTCTTTTCTCGTTGAATCTTTTGAAGTTCATATAGAACTTTCTCAATGTCTGCAAGAGCAATATCAATATATTCTTGAAGTTCATTGCATTTAGGACATACAGGTGAACGTACCTTACTTGTTCCTTCATCTGCCATGATACCAAACTCACTTGTTTCCTCGTGATCAGATTCTTCATCACTATTTTCTTTGATTGCCATGAGATACAAGTTGGCTATATCCTCATGATTAGATCCTTCTTCATCGCTCCATTCTCCAAATGATTTCTTCTTTTGATAGTTTCTATTGAGTTTCTTCTTCAGTTCAAGGCATTCTGCTTGAGTTGATATTACTTTGGAGAGCATGGTTATGTTCTCTTCTTGTTCTCCAGCTTTTTCTTCTTCTTCTTCTTCTTTATTTTCCGACTCAGCCATTATTGTTTTAAATGCAACGTTTTTCTTTTTTCTTGTTGCACTTGTCTGTCCAAGTGGGTCTTCTCAAAGAAAATCGGATCACCTCTGAGTTTATCATATGACATCTTATCAAGGTCTTGACATTCCAATGCAATGACTTTGGGTTACCAAGTAGTAGGTAGACTCCTTAGTATTTTCTTGAAAGTTCTCCACTTTTTGTTGGTCTTCCAAAGGATTTTAGGTTCCAACAATTTTGCTAAAACGGCAGAATTTCTTCCACTGATTGTCCATCCTTCAAACGGAGTAATTCATAGTCACGAATCAGTAGATTTATTCTTGTTTCTTTGACTTTATTTGTTGCTTCATAGCTAACTTCTAACTTGTCCCACATTTCCTTCACAATCTCACAGCTTGAGAGTTTTTCATATTCTTCACCACTAATTGCATTATACAAGATGTTCTTGGCTTTGACATTCACCTCCACCACAACAACTTATTCGCCAGTATAATCATCTAGGTCTAATGGTTCAGAAGATACCTGGCCTTCCGTAGTTTTGTCCTTCTTTACTTTTGGCATGGGAAGATCTCCCTTTTTGATTACACGCCAGACTTTGATGTCATATGACTTTGCATGTATTTTCATGCGCACTTTTCAATGTGAGAAATATTGTCCATTGAAGTAAGGTGGTCTAACTTGTGAAGTTTCCTCTTGAAATAGTAGTCCAACAACAGTGTTTATTCCCATGATCTTTACGCACTTTGATGTTATGAAAATATTTTCCTCTTAGTGAGACTAGCTATGATACCAATTGAAAGTACAAGGGGGGGGGGGGTAAATTATAAAAATTCTTCTTAGTTGACTAACTTTGCTCTTAGTTGACTATCGTTATTCTACATACAGTGATTAGTGTACCAAATAAAGTAAAGAAAAGTAATAAAAATGAACAGAACAGATAGAGATTTTTACGGTGTGGCACCTACATCCAGTTCCCTTAGGTCACAACGGTTATCTTAGATTTTCAATCGAATAGTTACAATATGAGAGTGGTTTTCTTACATTTACCACAAACGAGTTACAACTAATTTCTTGACACAATCTTTCAATTGCTTTCTTTCTCTCTCTATCTTTTGATACACTAGTAAGCTAAGGAATACAGTATTTTGTAAGAAGTAGAAAGACTGAATACCTGTACGAAAGCTGCGTGCTTTCTCTCGTCCTTCCTTATCTTCTTTAATAGTGCTTGATGAGGCTGCTGATTCCTTTCTCTGAGATTTTAGAAAATCGTTAATGGTGTGGTTATTCTTTTGAGGCAGTATTTTCTAAGAGTAGGACCCAAGGGTAGCCTCTTGAATCCAGCATGTGAAGTAGAGCCAGATTAATCCTTGATATGCTGGATCTGTTTTGATCTTTCCAATCATTGAGCTTAAGTCTTCCGCTGATTTTGCAGATTTGATTGATTCCCTATCCTTCCTTGCTTTCTTGAGAATCCTCCGTCCATTTTGCATATGCAGCTGATTCTCTTTCCTTTCTTGTTGTCCTGATATATGCCCTTGATAGACAGATTAAAATGAGATAGCCGTTGTACCTTCAATTGTTTCTTCCGACTCTGGTGCACTTTCCTTACATAGCTTTATTTAGTTGACTTGCACACATGGTAGATACATTAGTAGAGAGTGTTTTTTTATTTTTAGCCATCATTAAAATTTGAAACCTAACAACTATTGTATGTTAAAACTAATCATTGATAATATAAAAAAATTATTAGAGTGTATAACTTAAATTATTGTGTATGCCAAAGTCGGCATTGGGCTTGAACATGATAGAATTTTCTACCTGGAACAGAGCAGCCATATGTAAATTATTGTAGGTAGTTACATTATACATCATGGGTACAATAAATTTATAGTTTCTATATAAAATGAAGGGACTTAGTGAATATGCAGATTCCTAAATAATAATATTGGCTTGTTAGGAAGATGCTTGGTGTTAGTTGTTTAGTATGGATTCTCTAGGTTAGTCACAAAACTTTGTAAAGGGAGAAAAGTTCGGTATTAAAAAGGCATATCTATCTTTCACCCCTCTATACCAAAAGATTAACTGGAAAGGTCTGGTTACGACTCCAAAATTACTGTCAAGGCATCAATTCATCTTATGACTTACCATTCAGCAAAGATTGGCTAGAGCTGACATGTTAGAGGATGGAAGATACAGGTTCCTAAAAACTATATATTGTGTAACACAGGAGTTGATGAGACGATGACACACCTTTTTTTTGAATGTACCTACTCTAGATGCATTTGGAACACCTTACTACTATGGATAAGAGAGAACATGCAACCAAGAGCATGGACAGAGGAGGTTAACTAGATCTCAAAGAGGACACACAATAGTAGGGTACGAGTAGAGATACTAGCATGGCTATTTGCTGCAACAGTATATCACATATGGGGAGAACGCAATGCTCGAAGATTTCAAGGACATAAGCAAGAGAGCAAATGTATTATCAGAACGATTGTGCTCCAAGTGCACTATTGACATATAACAGGACACGTGGCAGCATCTGTATGGTTCAATTAGTCAGTTAGTTAATTGCAGTTAGTTAGTTGGTTAGCAAAGTAACCATATGTCAAGCTGTAGCTTAACTGTCATTAGTTAGTTGATCATGCTATTAGTCGATTAAATTGTATATATAGGTGTTAACATCTAGATAATGAAGATCAGTTATCATTTCCCCAATTCAGTCTCTTCTTTCTTCTCGCATTAGCTAACTCTATTAGAGAAGCTCTAAGGTTACCCGATCAAGGTCGTATTTCAGTATGGTATTAGAGCATTCGATGCCAGAGGAGTACGCTTTGTGATCGCTGCTGTTTTGCACATCTCAATTCATCAATCTACTGTAATTAGTATTCATTTGACATTTCTCCAAATTGTCAACAATGGTGGAATTGATGTTTGAGTATACACATCCACTACATATAGGCCTAGGAGACACTCCAGGTTCGATTCTAATTCATATTAAGTTTACAGGATCGGAGAATTATGGCCTTTGGAGCAGGTCTATGCGAATTGCATTGCTAGGGAAGAAGAAACTAGGGTCCATTACAGGCACATGTAAAATGGAGTCTTTAAGAAGGAATTGCATGAGCAGTGGGAAATCTGCAATGCGATTGTCTTATCATGGATCGTGAATAGTATCTGAGGAGCTCTTAGGTGGAATTGTGTATGCTTCTGATGCACATCTAGTTTGGGAGGATTTAAGAGAGAGATTTGACAAAGTCAATCGAGTACGTATTTTTCAATTGCATAGAGAAATAGCCACTCTGTCATAAGGAACCAGCTCAGTTTCTGCCTATTTCTAAAAGATAAAAGAACTTAGGTATGAATTTTATGTGTTGGTACTTGTCACGGCCCATTTTCACAATAGGTCGTGAGGGCGCCTGACACCCTTGTCAGGCAAGCCATTGCGGAAATATTACTAAAATAATCATATTGCTTTTAATTAGAATAAGTAGAATAAACACTCAACTTGAAATTTAAAACCAGGAGAGATAAATACCATAATAAAATAGTTACACAACCCCAAAATAATCATCTACCAAAGTGTGTGCCAGAACCTGGTGTCACAAGCTACGGGCAACTAGTAGAATATACAACCCAAAAGAATACCACACTACCCTACTGTCTGGATCAGAATAGACAGAATATAACAATACAAAAGAAAGATTTCTTCGGCTGCAGATTGACATGGAAGGAAAGCAGCTTACCGTAGAAGTCCCAAGTCTGCTCACGAATGCGCACCAGAGAAATAACCGGATCCACCTGCCTCAGACCCTGTACATTTAAGTACAGAAGCGTAGCATGAGTACATAAACAATATGCACCCAGTGAGTATCCCGCCTAATCTCGAAGAAGTAGAGACGAGAGGTCGACTTGATACTCACTAGGGTCAGATAATATTATAAGTGTAAGTTTAACAGTGAGAACTTCTTTAATAGGCAACAGTTTACAACAAGGCATATAAGTCATATTCTCGCTAAGATTCAGATTAATCAATTACTTCAAATACAATTATCAATTCCTTTCGAGTCATGAAAAACAACAGTTCTAATATCTAACACTCTCAGGCAAAGCATATAAGCATGCGCAAGTATGCCGAGGCGACGGCCCGATCCAACAGAAATAAACTGTGCACTTGCCGAGGGTCGACGGCGCGCCTATAGATGCATCTATTCATACTGAGGCGATCGGCCCGATCCACAAATAAGAAGATAATATCAAGTATACACACAAGGCACATTAATAGTCATTAATGCCAAGCAAGACTTCAACAATTATGCAAGCGCGTTTTTATTCCCTTTTTAAGCTTCTAGCATATCCTAGGTGTTCAGAATACAAAGATAATATAAAGATTTACATAAACAAGCATGGTGTGGGTCCTAAATTACCCGGACAGTTAACATAGTAGTAGCTACGCACGGGCTCTCGTCACCTAGCGCGTGCGTAGCCCCCGCATTTAGCAACAAATACTCAACTATTAATCCTATGGGGACAGTTCCCTCTTACAAGGTTAGAAAGGAGACTCACCTCGCCCCAAAGCGCGCTCCCAATATCAAGAACAAGCCCAAGCTCCTAATTCGAAGCCGAACGATCGCAAACTAATTAAAATAGGTAAGAACTAGTCAATAAAGGCTTAAAAGGCCGAATTCTAACTATTTAAGTAATTTCCCAACCTTTCCCACAAGTTTCCTAAATTTCGACCCCGGGCCCACGCACCCAGATTTCGAAATTTGACGAAGGAAATTGTTCTCTACAACCTAAGGATCAGTAATATATGATTTCTAGTCCATTTCATAACAAGTTCCATGCTTAAATCTTAGTTTTTGCTAAAACCCTAGGTCTAGCTCTAACCCTTGATTTTTACCAAAGTTTAGTGTTTAATCTACCTAATGTTCATGTAATTTAACTTATAACGGAAGGAGATTACTTACCTTGCAATAATATGCTGAAACCTCTCTTTGGAACCACCAAAATCGCCTAAGTGTATAGTGAAGAATGATAAAATGAGGTTTGAGTTCGTACTAAATGAAGGTTCTGCTCCCAGCTATTTCCGCTTCTGCGGAGAATTTACCGCTTCTGCGGTTTTGGGCCGCTTCTGCGGTCTTGGCCCAAATTGGCTGGACTGCTTCTGCGGTCAAATAGCCGCTTAAGCGGGACCGCTTCTGCGGTCTCAAGATCGCATCTGCGATTTTGCCTGAGCTTCCCCTGACCGCTTCTGCGGATTCCTGACCGCATCTGCGGTACCGCTTCTGCAGTCCTAGAACCGCAGATGCGGTTATGACAGAAGCAGCAGACTTAGCACTTCCTAAGTTTTTCTACTTCGCTCGAACCTCGTTTGTTTGATGCTCGGGGCTCCCGAGCCCCGCCCGAACATACCGACAAGTCTGAAATCACGAGGCGGACCTACTCGAACCCTCGGAACTTCCAAAACAACGCTAAATCTTAGAATCACCCCCTAAAACCAAATGAATCAAACTATTGAATCATTAAGTTCTAAATTCTCCTCTAACGTGTCGAAATGCCCTTAAACTACTCGGATTGACACCAAATTTTACGGGCAAGTCTTAAATGACCTTACGGACCTGTACCAAGCTTCGGAACCAAAATCCGAGCCCGAGACCTAGGGAATCAATGATTACTTAGTTTCTTTAATTCCTTAACGCTTCAATTAAACAATTTTAGATAAAAATTCATTACTCGGGATAGGGACCTCGGATTCGATTCCGGGCATACGCCCAGGTCCCATATTTTCCCACAGACCCTCAGAAATTGCCAAATAGCGAATCCGGGTCCGTTTTCCCAAAATGTTGACCGAAGTCAAACTTGGTCCTTTTTAAGAAATCTTAATGAAGCAAATGGGCATATTTTTACTCAAAACTCTTCCAATCCCCAACCAATCGCCCCCGCAAGTCGTAAATTAGTTAATGCAAGTACGGGAAGCTTTACTTAGGGGAACAGGGTTCAAAAAGGCAAAACGACCGGTCGGGTCGTTACATTCTCCACCTCTTAAACAAACGTTCGTCCTCGAACGGACATAGAAAAGTACCTGGACTGCTGAAAAAGCGGGGATATCTGCTCCGCATGTCCTCCTCAGACTCCCAGGTCGCCTCCTCGACCGGTTAGCCTCTCCACTGGACTTCTACCGCAGAAATCTTCTTGGACCTCAGCTGGCGATCCTGTCTATCAATAATAGCAACTGGCTCCTCCTCATAGCCCAAGCTTTCATCTAGCTGAACGGTGCTGAAGTCCAACACGTGGGATAGGTCGGCATGATACTTCCGAAACATCGAAACATGAAAGACTGGGTGAACTCCTGATAAACTAGGGGGCAAAGCAAGCTCATAAGCCACCTCCCCAACTCTGCTCAACACCTCAAAGGGGCCAATAAACCTTGGGCTCAACTTGCCCTTCTTCCCGAACCTCATAATGCCCTTCATGGGCGAGACTTTCAAGAGAACCTTCTCGCCCACCATAAATGATACATCCCGTGCCTTCTGATCCGCGTAGCTCTTTTTTCTAGACTGAGCTGTGCGAAGCCTCTCCTGAATCAACTTTACCTTATCCAAGGCATCCTGTACTAAGTCCGCGCCAAGTATCTTAGCTTCACCAGGCTCGAACCACCCGATAGTAGAACGACAACGCCTACCATATNCGATACCTAGGAAAACAATGATTTCTTAGTTTATTTAAACCTTTGAAACTTTAACTTAACAATTTCACATAAAAATTCATTACTCGGGCTAGGGACCTCGGAATTCGATTCCGGGCATACGCCCAGGTCCCATATTTTCCCACGGAGCCTCAGAAATTATCAAATCACGATTCCGGGTCCGTTTTCCCAAAATGTTGACCGAAGTCAAACTTGGCCTTTTTAAAGAACCTTAAAGAAGCAACTAGACTTATTCTTGCTAAAAACTCTTCTAAATTCCGAACCACCCATCCCCGCAAGTCATAAATTAGCTAAAGCAAGTGCGGGAAGTCTTATTTAAGGGAACGGGGTTCAAAAATGCAAAACGACCGGTCGGGTCGTTACATTCTCCACCTCTTAAACAAACGTTCGTCCTCGAACGGACATAGAAAAGTACCTGGACTGCTGAAAAAGTGGGGATATCTGCTCCGCATGTCCTCCTCGGACTCCCAGGTCGCCTCCTCGACCGGTTGGCCCCTCCACTGGACTCTTACCGCAGAAATCCTCTTGGACCTCAACTGGCGATCCTGTCTATCAACAATGGCAACTGGCTCCTCCTCGTAGCCTAAGCTCTCATCTAACTGAATGGTACTGAAATCCAACACGTGTGAATGGTCGGCATGATACTTCCGAAGCATCGATACATGGAAGACTGGATGAACTCCCGATAAACTGGGAGGTAAAGCAAGCTCATAGGCAACCTCTCCAACTCGCCTCAACACCTCAAAGGGGCCAATAAACCTTGGGCTTAGCTTGCCCTTCTTCCCAAACCTCATAATGCCCTTCATTGGCGAGACTTTCAAGAGAACCTTCTCGCCAATCGTGAATGATACATCATGTGCCTTCTGATCCGCGTAACTCTTCTTCCTGGACTGAGCTGCGCGGAGCCTCTCCTGAATCAACTTTACCTTATCCAAGGCATCCTGTACCAGATCTGTACCAAGTAACTTAGCCTTGCCAGGCTCAAACCACCCGATAGGAGAACGACATCGTCGACCATATAAAGTCTCATATGGGGCCATCTCTATGCTGGACTGATAGCTGTTGTTGTATGCGAACTCTGCTAGAGGCAAGAACCGATCCCACTGTCCTCCAAAATCAATCGCACATGCTCAAAGCATATCCTCCAAAATCTGCACTGTCCGCTCCGACTGTCCATCGGTCTGGGGATGGACTGCTCTGCTAAGCTCTACGCGAGTCCCCAACTCACTCTGCACGGCTCTCCAGAAATGGGAAGTGAACTGAGGGCCTTGGTCTGATATGATGGAAACCGGCACACCATGCAATCGAACTATCTCCCGAATATAAATCTGAGCATACCTCTCTGCTGTATAAGTAGTCGCCACTGGAATGAAATGGGCCGACTTGGTCAATCTATCCACGATGACCCACATTGATCAACCTTCCGCAAAGTCCGCGGTAATCCAACTACGAAGTCCATAGTGATGCGTTCCCACTTCCACTCTGGTATGGGCATCTGCTGAAGTAGGCCGCCTGGCCTCTGATGTTCATACTTGACCTGCTGGCAATTCAAACACTTAGTTACATACTTCACTATGTCTTTCTTCATCCCCCGCCACCAGAAATGCTGCCTTAAATCACGATACATCTTCGTGACTCCCGGGTGTATAGAATACCGCGAACTGTGTGCCTCCTCCAAGATCCTCTCCCTCATACCATCAACATTAGGAACACATAGACGACCCTGGAGTCGCAGAACGCCATCCTCGCCAATAAAAACCTCCTTGGCACCTCCCTGAAGTACCGTCTCCCTGAGAACCGCCAAATGTGGGTCATCATACTGCCGGGCCTTGATCTCCCCCAATAACGAAGACTGGGCGACCACACATGCTAGAACCCAGCTGAGCTCTGAAATGTCCAACCTCACAAGTCTGTTAGCCAAGGACTAAATGTCCAGGGCTAGTGGCCTCTCTTCTACTGGAATGAATGCTAGGCTACCCATACTCTCCGCCTTCCTGCTCAGGGCATCCGCGACCACATTCTCCTTGCCCGGATGATAAAGAATGGTGATGTCATAATCCTTCAGCAACTCAAGCCACCTGCGCTGCCTCAAATTGAGATACCTCTGCTTGAACAAATGTTGCAGGCTGCGGTGATCGGTGTAAACCTCACAAGGCACCCCATACAAATAGTGCCTCCATATCTTAAGAGCATGAACAATCGCCGCCAACTCCAGATCGTGCACATGGTAATTTTTCTCATGAATCTTCAGCTGACGCGAGGCATATGCAATAACTCTCCCCTCCTGCATCAGCACACATCCCAGACCAACGCGTGAAGCGTCGCAATACACCGTATACATCCCCGTACCGGAGGGCAATACAAGAACTGGTGCCGTAGTCAAAGCTGCCTTGAGCTTCTGGAAGCTCTCCTCGCAATCATCGGACCAAATGAATGGGGCACCCTTCTGAGTCAGTCTAGTCAATGGTGACGCAATAGATAAAAAGCCCTGCACGAATCGCCGGTAATAACCTGCTAATCCCAGAAAACTCCTGATCTCGGTCACTGAAGTGGGACGTGGCCAACTCTGAACTGCCTCAATCTTCTTGGATCTACCTTAATACCTTCTCCGGACACAATATGCCCCAAGAATGCCACTGACTCAAGCCAAAACTCGCACTTGGAGAACTTAGCATACAACTTCTGCTCTCGCAAGGTCTGAAGCACTACTCTCAGATGCTGCTCGTGCTCCCCCAGGCTACTTAAGTATATCAAGATGTCGTCAATGAAGACGATAACAAAGGAATCAATATAAGGCCCGAATACCCGGTTTATCAGATCCATAAATACCGCCGGGGCATTAGTCAAGCCGAAGGACATCACTAGAAACTCATTGTGGCCATATCTAGTCCTGAATGTAGTCTTCGGAACATCCGAGTCCCGAATCTTCAGCTGATGATACCCTGACCTCAGGTCAATCTTAGAGAACACCCTAGCTCCCTGCAGCTGGTCGAACAAATCATCAATACGAGACAACGGGTACTTGTTCTTGATGTGACCTTGTTCAACTGGCGGTAATCAATGCACGTCCGCATGGTCCCATCCTTCTTCTTCACAAATAGCACTGGTGCGCCCCAAGGTGATACACTGGGCCTGACAAACCCCTTTGCTAACAACTCCTCTAACTGCTCCTTCAGCTCCTTCAGCTCCTTAGGAGCCATACGGTATGGAGGAATAGATATAGGCTGAGTTCCAGGAGCCAAATCAATACAGAAATCAATATCGCGATCTGGAGGCATGCCAGGAAGATCAGAATGAGAAACATCGACGAACTCTCGGACTACTGGCACTGAATCAATCGTCGGAGACTCTGTAGTGACGTCTCGAACATAAGCTAGATAGGCCAAACACCCCTTCTCGACCATGTGTCGAGCCTTTAGGAAATAAATAATCTTGCTAGGCATATCAACCGTGGAACCCTTCCACTCCAATCTCAGCGATCCTGGCATCACTAGTGCAACAGTCTTGTCATGGCAATCAAGGACGGCATGATATGGAGATAACCAATACATGCCTAGGATGACCTCAAAATCAATCATATCGAGCAACAAATGATCAGCTCTAGTCTTGAGACCACAGAAAGTGACCACACAGGACCGGTAGATCCGATCCACAACCACATAATCACCCATAGGAGTGGACACATGAACAGGGACACCCAAGGGTTCAGGAGAAGTAACCAGGAAGCGAGCGAATAGAGACGATACATATGAATAAGTAGACCCTGGATCAAATAATACCGAAGCATCCCTACCACCAATGGAAAAAAAATACCTGTGATGACGGCATCTGAGGCCAATGCATCCGGCCTGGCTGGAAGAGCATAAAACCTGGCTGGAGCGCCGGCTGTCTGACCTCCACCTGACTGAGTAGTAGCTGGCTGACCTCTCCCTGTCTGGCCTCCACCTCTAGGACGGCCTCTACCCGTCTGCCCTCTACCTCTAGGTGGCTGGGCAGCTGGTGCTGGAACTATGGGTTGCTGACCCTGCTGCACTACCTTGCCCCGAAGCCTGGGGCAGTATCTCCACATGTGACCGGGATCTCTGCACTCAAAACAACAGTGCGGGGCGGCGACCTGCTGCCCTGATGGCTGACCCTGATAACCCGTAGAACCGCTAGAGGAAGCCTGGATAGTCGGTGGACGACATGAACTCTCCGGCATGGCACTGAAATAAGAATCAGGAGGACCCTGGGGACCTGAATACCCACTGGAGGAACCCTGAATGGCTGGCGGGAGGTAGGAAGTCTCTGGCATAGCACTGAGGTAGGGGCGTGCTGGAGCCCCCCGGGTAGGAGGTGGTGCTGAAACTGGTGGCCTACTAGGCTGGCCTCTCTCATACTGACCTCTGCCCCTAGCTGGGGCACCTCTGAACCCTCCAGAGAACCTAGCTCTTTTATCCTGCTGTATCTGCTCTCTACCCCTCTGGCGATATCCCTCAATCCGACGAGCAATCTCGACCACTAGCTAATACTCTGTGCCCATCTCCACCTCTCGAGCCATACTAAATTGAATACCGGGCTGCAATCCAGCGACAAACCTCCGCACCCTCTCCGCATCCGTAGGAAGTATCATGAGTGCATGGCGGGACAACTTGGAAAACCTCGCCTCATAGTCAGTCACAGACATCTGACCCTGCTCGAGCTGCTCAAACTGGTACCGCAGCTCCTCTCTCTCGGAGGGAGGCATATACCTATCCAAGAACAATTGTATAAACTGATCCCAAGCGATGGGAGGATAACCTGCTGGCCTGCTGAGTACATAGGACTGCCACCACCTACGGGCCCTGCCCTCAAGCTGAAAAGTAGTGAAGTCGACGCCATGCGACTCCAATATCCTCATGTTGTGCAGTCTGTCCCTGCACCTGTCTATGAAGTCCTGAGCACCCTCATGACGCTCACCCCCGAAGACTAGAGGGTGAAGCCTGGTCCATCTGTCTAATAACTTCTGTGGGTCACCATCCACAGCTGGCCTGGGCTGGGGTGCCACTGCAGCAGCTGGCTGAGCCCCATCTACGGGTAGTGCACCCGGAGTCTAATATACTGCAGCTGCGTGGCCTGGAGCCTGAGCAGTAGGGGTCTGGGCTCCCCCTTCTGCCTGTGAAGTGGCTGGGTCTGCTGGAAATAAACCAGCCTGAGTCATAGTATCCATGAACCGTAGCATGCAGCCCATGACCTCTTGGAATCCCGGTGCTGTCATGAAATCTGTCGGGGTAGGCTCAGCTGCGGGCACCTCGCCCTGCTTCTCAATAATAGGGTCCTTCACAGGATCTGCTGGTGGCGCAACTGGAACGGCTCTGGGACGCCCTCGTCCCCTACCACGGGCCGGTGCCCTCCCCCGGCCTCTACCTTGGCCTCTAGCAACGGGGGGAGCAGCTCCTCCCGGGTCCGAAACGTCGGTGGTACGAGTTATCACCATCTATGAGAGAATAGAAGAGGAAAATTTAGTACTCTCAGCACTGCACGACAGGAAATGAATAAAGAGTAGTCTTTCCTAATACCCTATAGCCTCTCGAAGATAAATACAGACGTCTCCGTACCGATCAACAAGACTCTACCAAGTTTGCCCATAACTCGTGAGACCTACGTGAACCTAGTGCTCTGGTACCATGTTGTCACGACCCATTTTCACAATAGGTCATGAGGGCGCCTGACACCCTTGTCAGGCAAGCCATTGCGGAAATATTACTAAAATAATCATATTGTTTTTAATTAGAATAAGTGGAATAAACACTCAACTTGAAATTTAAAACCAGGAGAGATAAATACCATAATAAAATAGTTACACAACCCCAAAATAATCGTCCACAAAGTGTGTGCCAGAACCTGGTGTCACAAGCTACGGGCAACTAGTAGAATATACAACCCAAAAGAATACCACACTACCCTACTATCTGGATCAGAATAGACAGAATATAACAATACAAAAGAAAGACTTCTTCGGCTGCGGATTGACATGGAAGGAAAGCAGCTCACCGTAGAAGTCCCAAGTCTGCTCACGAATGCGCACAAGAGAAATAACCGGATCCACCTGCCTCAGACTCTGTACATTTAAGTACAGAAGCGTAGCATAAGTACATAAACAATATGCACCCAGTGAGTATCTCGCCTAATCTCGAAGAAGTAGAGACAAGAGGTCGACTTGATACTCACTAGGGTCAGATAATATTATAGGTGTAAGTTTAACAATGAGAACTTCTTTGATAGGCAACAGTTTACAACAAGGCATATAAGTCATATTCTCGCTAAGATTCAGATTAATCAATTACTTCAGTTACAATTATCAATTCCTTTCGAGTCATGAAAAACAACAGTTCTAATATCTAAGACTCTCAGGCAAAGCTATATAAGCATGCGCAAGTATGCTGAGGCGACGGCCCGATCCAACAGAAATAAACTGTGCACTTGTCGAGGGTCGACGGCACGCCTATAGATGCATCTATTCATACCGATGCGATCGGCCTGATCCACAAATAAGAAGATAATATCAAGTATACACACAAGGCACATCAATAGTCATTAATGCCAAGCAAGACTTCAACAATTATGCAAGCGCGTACTTATTCCTTTTTTAAGCTTCTAGCATATCCTAGGTGTTTAGAATACCAAGATAATATAAAGATTTACATAACAAGCATGGTGTGGGTCCTAAATTACCCGGACAGTTAACATAGTAGTAGCTACGCACGGGCTCTCGTCACCTAGCGCGTGCGTAGCCCCCGCATTTAGCAACAAATACTCAATTATTAATCCTATGGGGACAGTTCCCTCTTACAAGGTTAGAAAGGAGACTCACCTCGCCCCAAAGCGCGCTCCCAATATCAAGAACAAGCCAAAGCTCCTAATTCGAAGCCGAATGATCGCAAACTAGTTAAAATAGGTAAGAACTAGTCAATAAAGGCTTAAAAGGCCGAATTCTAACTATTTAAGTAATTTCCCAACCTTTCCCACAAGTTTCCTAAATTCCGACCCCGGGCCCACGCGCCCGGATTCCGATATTTTCCGAAGGAAATTGTTTTCTACAATCTAAGGATCAGTAATATATGATTTCTAGTCCATTTCATAACAAATACCATGCTTAAATCTTAGTTTTTGCTAAAACCCTAGGTCTAGCTCTAACCCTTGATTTTTACCAAATTTTAATGTTTAATCTACCTAATGTTCATGTAATTTAACTTATGACGGAAGGAGATTACTTACCTTGCAATAATATGCTGAAACCCTCTCTTTGGAACCACCAAAATCGCCTAAGTGTAGAGTGAAGAATGATAAAATGAGGTTTGAGTTCGTATTAAATGAATGTTCTGCTCCCAGCTATTTCCGCTTCTGCGGAGAATTTACCGCTTCTGCAGTTTTGGGCCGCTTCTGCGGTCTTGGCCCAAATTGGCTGGACTGCTTCTGCGGTCAAATAGCCGCCTAAGCGGGACCGCTTCTGCAGTCTCAAGATCGCATCTGCGATTTTGCCTGAGCTGCCCTTGACCGCTTCTGCGGATTCCTGACCGCATCTGTAGTACCGCTGCTGCGGTCCTAGAACCGCAGATGCGGTTATGACAGAAGCAGCAGACTCAGCACTTCCTTAGTTTTTCTACTTCGCTCGAACCTCGTTTGTTTGACGCTCGGGGCTCCCGAGCCCCGCCCGAACATACCGACAAGTCTGAAATCACGAGGCGGACCTACTTGAACCCTCGGAACTCCCAAAACAACGCTAAATCTTAGAATCACCCCCTAAAACCAAATGAATCAAACTATTGAATCATTAAGTTCTAAATTCTCCTCTAGCGGGTCGAAACACCCTTAAACTACTCGGATTGACACCAAATTTTACGGGCAAGTCTTAAATGACCTTACGGACCTGTACCAAGCTTCGGAACCAAAATCCAAGCCCGATACCTAGGGAATCAATGATTACTTAGTTTCTTTAATTCCTTAAAGCTTCAATTAAATAATTTTAGATAAAAATTCATTACTCGGGCTAGGGACCTCGAATTCGATTCCGGTCATACGCCCAGGTCCCATAATTTCCCACGGACCCTCAGAAATTGCCAAATCGCAAATCCGGGTCCGTTTTCCCAAAATGTTGACCGAAGTCAAACTTGATCCTTTTTAAGAAATCTTAAAGAAGCAAATGGGCATATTTTTACTCAAAACTCTTCCAATCCCCGAACCAATCGTCCCCACAAGTCGTAAATTAGTTAAAGCAATTACAGGAGGCTTTACTTAGGGGAACGGGGTTCAAAAAGGCGAAATGACCGGTTGGGTCGTTACAGTACCATCAACTAATTGTAGTTGTCCAAAATCTAAGGAGCATATTGAGCATCTCCATAGATAGAGAGTAATGCAGTTTCTTAGTGGTTTTAATGACTCATACGATCAAGCTAGGTGACAAATTCTTATGAAATCCACTTAGCCAACCCTCAACAAGCCTATGTTATGATCATTCAGGACGAAAGTCAACAGGCTGTTGGTGCCAATGTTGTAACTGATAGGATTGACCCTTTAGTTATGCAAGCAGGGCTAGGTCAAGGGTTCAAAGGAAAAAAAATAGTTTTTGCAAAGTGAGCATTGTAAAATGAAAGGCCATACCAAAGAAAACTGTTACAAGATCGTTAGATACCCACCCGATTTTAAAACAGAATGGAGGTTTGGTACTAGCAATTAAGATGGATTGAAACCTATTGGTGGTGGACCTCCTAAAGGATGGAGGAAGGAACCTTTGACTGCTGCTAACAATGTAGATGTAGCATCGGCTTCTCAAGTTGCTGGAGACAATCACAGAGCACAAAGGATTGTTCTTCACACCTGAACAATACAATCAAGTTCTGAGCTTGTTAAACAAAGAATATGGAGATCATCATGCTAACATGGCGGGTATTGTCACTTGTCTAATGTCTAATTTCAAACAACAAAAGGAATGGATTGTAGACTCACACCACATAACCTCTAGTTTAAATCTATTGAATGAAAGCAATCACACTACCAAGACTAGTACAGACAAGGTCCATTTACCAACTGGAGAACATGCAGATATCACACATGTTGGTACTGCAATGCATTCAAAGGGGAGACCATTAACAATGTGTTTTATGTGCCTGATTTTAAGTTCAACTTATTGTTAGTGTTAAAGTTAACCAGACAATTGTCTTGTTATGTACAATCTTTCCTGATTTTGCTGTCTTTCAGAACCTTTACAGTGGCAGGGTGAAAGGGATTGGTAGAGAAAATAAAGGATTATATGTGCTGAGAGGTGATTCATGTGGTGATGAACTAGCTAAAGGAATAAAAGCAGTGCATGCAGTGGAAAGTGTAGGAAGGGACAACTTGTGGTATATGAAGCCGGGACGCCCTTCATCGTCAACTATGAAGAGCATAGTAGATTTTCATGACAGTGTTAGTAATAGAGTACAAAATAATTGCCATATATGTCCTTTGGCAAAGCAAACTAGGCTACAATTTCCACTTAGTTCTTATAGAGCTGAAGCTCCTTTCCGTCTTGTACATATGGACCTTTGGGGACCCTATAGAATTCCTAAATTTGATAGAATGTATTATTTCCTCACTATCTGGATAACTACTCTAGATACACATGGATTTATTTATTGCGGTTGGAGTCTGAAGTAACTGTTATTAAAACAGTTTGTGACAATGATTAAAAACCAGTTTAACACCATGATCTAGGTATTGAGGTCAGATAATGCAACTGAGTTCTTTAACTCACAATGTACAGAATTATTCATTAAACTTGGAATCATTCACCAAAGCAGTTGTCCATACACTCTACAGCAGAATGGCATAGTGGAAAGAAAATATAGACACGTCCTTAATACTGCTAGAGCTCTAAGGTTTCAAGCATCTATTCCTATCAAAGATTGGGGCATGTGTATGAATGTAGTTGTGTACTTGATCAATAGACTGCCTTCTACTATTTTGTCATGAAGCACACCATATGATCTATAATATCACAAGAAAGCCAAGCTTAGTCATCTAAGGGTCATAGGTTGTCTTTGTTATGCAACTAACTTGATCAAAGGAGATAAGTTTGCACAGAGGGCCAAACCTGCAGTGCTACTTGGCTTCTTAGAGACACAGAAAGGTTACATTTTGTTGGAATTAACTTCTAGTCATTTCTTTGTCAATAGGTATGTGATTTTTAGAGAGACATAATTTCCACTAAGTTTACAAACTTCCTCAGGTTACACAGTTCCTCCTGACACTATTTTCCAGATACTTCCTTGTTTCACTCTTTGCAGGATGTAATAGCTGCACCAGATATGGATGTACAATCAGTAGTGAGAGAAGGATAGGTTGGTTAGGGCAGTGTAGTCCCTGAGTCACATTGCCAATACACTGATACTCCTGAGGCAAACAATGCAACTCTTGAGGACACCTCTAGAGAAGATGACATTCCATCTACTACTGGTGCTGAGGAGAATGATAACATTCCATATGTTGCACTCCTACTGAGAATGACATTCCATATTCCCCCACTATGATACCTACTGAAACAGAAATAAGAAAGTCAATCAGACAAGGCAAACAACCTATATGGATGTAGGATTATGTCACTAAAACCAAGCCCAAGTCACATTGCAACTTGTATCCTCTATCAGACTACCTGTCCTATGCAAGTACCTCTGTCAAATATTAGGGTTATCTTGCAAGTTTCTCTTTATTGATTGAACCATAGCGCTTCAGAGAGGCTGCTAAAGATACAATGTGGATTAAGGAAATGAAATAGGAGATTACATCACTTGAAGAAAACAAGACATGGGAGATAGTTGACTTACCTAAGGTAAAGAACACTGTGGGATCAAAATGGGTATACAAGATCAAATTTAAGGCAAATGGGGAAGTAGATAGGTTCAGGGCAAGACTGGTTGCTAAAGGATATAGTCAAAGAGAAGGTTTAGATTACCATGACACCTTTTCTCTTGTGGCAAAAATGATTACAATGAGATCAATTATAGCATTAACAACATCAAAGGGATGGGATTTATTTCAAATGGATGTCTATAATGCATTCTTTCAAGGTGACTTATGTGAAGAGGAACACATGGAGATGTCAGAAGGCTTTAGGAGTCAGCCGAAGAAGAAAGTTTATAAACTGCTCAAATCCTTTTATGGACTCAAGCAAGCATCCAGACGGTGGAACATTAAGTTGACTGAAGCCTTGATAAGTGCATAATTCACACAAAGTAATCATGACTACTCTTTATTCACCATGAGAAAGGGTGAGGATGTAGTGATTATTTTTGTATATGTTGATGATCTACTTATAACAAGAAGCACCAAGGAACTAGTGGGTGTTGTTAATAGCATATTACATGACAAGTAAGGTAAAGGACCTAGGGGAGCTTAAGTACTTCTTGGGCATAGATATCCTGAGATCACAACAGGGAATTTTGTTGAATCAAAGGATATATGTGTTGGAACTAATTTCAGAAATGGGACTTAGTGGAGCAAAGCCTTCTGCAACACCACTATAGACAAACTACAAGTTGACTACTATGGAGTATGATGAGATAGTGGGAAGAACAGAAGACTTACCTTTGCAGGATGTCTATGCTTATCAGAGATTGATAGGGACGCTACTGTATGTGACTATAACCAGACGTGATATCAACTAAACAGTTCAGACATTAAGCCAATTCACGCAAACGCCAAAGAGATCACATTGGGAAGCTGCAATCAGAGTGGTTAAATACCTAAAAGATGCATCTGGTTTGGTTGTGTTTATGAAGGCAGAACTAACATAACAATTCACTTGTTGGTATGATTCTGAATCGGCTGCATGCCCTAACACTAAAAGGTCTGTCACTGGATACATTGTCAAGTTCGGTGAGTTCTTGGTGTCTTGGAAGTCCAAGAAGCAGCAAACAGTATCAAGAAGCTCGCAGAGGCAGAGAATAGAAGTAGGGGTGTTCATGGGTCGATTTGGGTTGATTTTTCTCTAAAAAGAAACCAAACCAAGTAAGTCAATTTTTCAAATATTGGAACCAAACCAAACCAATTAAGTCGGTTTTTTCGATTCGATTTTTCTATTTTTTTGGTTATTTATTGGTTTTTTTCTTAAATATGAAATATACACTACCAAACGCATATTCCGTCGACTATATTTTCAACATAACACTATCAAATTAATTTCTCTTTGAGAAATCTATCATTTACCAAGATATATTGATGATAGTTGAATCAAGTAGTGATGAATAATTTAAGTACTTAATTAAAAATCGATTATTTTAATATATATATGTGTGTGTGTGTGTGTGTGTAATAATAAATTTAAATAGCTACTTTTATAGTCGGTTTGGTTCAGTTTTTTTTTTGTTTATTTTTTGATTAAAACCAAAACCAAACCAAATTTGATTGGCTTTTAAAATTCAAAGCCAAAACCAAACAAAACCTAAAAAGTATCGGTTTTTGTGGTTGGTTTGGTTCGGTTTTCGATTTGGTTCAGTTTTTCGAGTTTTTATGAACACCCCTAAATAGAAGTATGGCATCTGTTGTAGCTGAAATAACATGGTTACTTGGTCTATTCCAGGAGTTGGGAGTCAAAATTACACAGCCTGTCATGGTTCATAGTAACAGTAAGGCTGCAATGCAGATTGTTGCAAATACATCGTTTATGAGCACATTAAGCATATCAAAATTGATTGCCACTTTATTAGAGATAAAATCAAGGAAGGAGTTATATGCACAGCTTTCATTGGAACTAAATATCAGCAGGCAAATTTGTTAATAAAAGGACTCGGCAAAGTGCAGCACTTTCATTTGATGGGCAAGCTGGGAGTGCTCAACATTTTGCACCCTCCAGTTTGAGGGGGAGTATTGACATATAACAAGACATGTCGCAGCATCTATATGGTTCAGTTAGTTAGTTAGTTAGTTAATTGCAGTTAGTCAGTTGGTTACCACAGTAACCTTATGTCCAGTTGTAGCTTAGGTGTCATTAGTTAGTTGATCATGATGTTAGTCGATTAAGTTGTATATATAGGTGTTAAAATTCAGATGATGATGATCAGTTATCATTTCCCTAATTCAGTCTCTTCACTTTTCTCGCATTAGCTAACTCTATTAGAGAATCTCTAAGGTTACTCGATTGAGGTCGTACTTCAGCACGCACAATACAGGACAACATCATAGGAGATGGAGAAATATACTTCTTAGATACTTTTCATCGTTAGACATAGAGGTCACTGATAACAGGTTTTTTCTTTTGACTATGTAATAAGTTGGAATAAGAAGAAAATGATGTCTTATCTATATTCCAAAAAAAGAACTAGCGACTGTAAATATATTACCTGGTTAAATAATTTTTTTAAAATTTGACCAAAAATAACCTAATAATCCTATTTTGAAATTGTTCTTGAAGAAATTTAAGGATAAAAATAAAAATATGTAAGTATTGATTAACTATATTTAAGTAATAAATATATCTATATCTATATTATATTAAATGTATAATCTAACCTAAAATATCTATATAGACATAGTTATATTTATATAATACTAAACAAACCTAGTATAATCCCACAAGTGGGGTTTGGGGAGAGTATTCTATGTGCAGACCTTACCCCTACTTTGAAAAGGTACAGAGGCTTTTTTCGGTAGACCCTTGCTACATAAAAAGATGAAAAAGAAGTCGTAGCAACAAACAATAACACCAATACTCCAATAAAAAACTTGAAGCAAAAAAACAACAAATAATAATAAGAAATCACGATTAAGAAAATACAAGACTAACACTAATACTGTTGGTAAGGCTTAGGAACACACTCGAGTACCTAACCTTCTACCCTAATTCTCTACCTCCATAAGCTGAAGCATTTTCATGTCTTGCCTAATCACATCTTCCGAACCTACTAATGCCAACCTCTTACACCTCCTTACTGGAGAATCAGTGTCTCTTCTCTTCATATGTCCGAACCATCTAGGCTCGGCTTCTCGCATCTTATCCTCCACAGGAACCAACCACCTTGTCCCGAATATCTTCATTCCTAATCTTATCTATCCTGGTATGTCCACACATCCATCTCAGCATCCGCATTTTTGGTACTTTCATCTTCTAAACATGAAAAATTCTCGACTGGTTAATACTTTACCCTATAAAATATAGTCGGTCTAACCACTACTCTGTACAACTCACCTAAGTTTTAGTGGCACATTCTTATCACATAAAACACCGGAAGTCAGCCTCCATTTCATTCACCTCGCTCTATACGATATGTGACATCCTCGTCAAGTTTCTCATTTCCTTGAATTACTGACATGTGGTACTTGAATCTCCATCTCTTAAGGATGACTTGTGTATCAATCCTCACGTCCACGTCAGCTTCATGGATATCAACAATGAACTTGCACTTCAAGTATTCTGTGTCGGTCCAGCTCAACTTGAAACCTTTTGACTCCAGGGTCTGCCTCCACGCCTCCAACCTTGCGCTAACACAGTCTCACGTCTTGTCAATCAGTACAATGCAATCTGCAAATAACATGCATCATCGCACCACTTATTGAATATGGCGCGTTCGCGTATCTATAGCCAGGGTAAATAACAACGGGCTGAGAGCCAATCCCCGGTGCAACCACATCACTATTGAAAAGTCTACCGAATTATTTTCTAAATTCATCATATAAGTAAAACTATTTTTCAAGTTGACAAAACTCTTAGAATACATAAATTTGTTTCTATAAGAACAGTATTGGCTGTAAAAGAAATTAGAAAAAAGCAAGACATAAAGCAATAAGGATGAAACAATAGCAGACAACATATTAAATTGTTATTAATTATATTTCTTTCCTTTTTGTATTTATTCCAATAAATAATTGTTCCCTATATTATTTACATTTAAGTTATTCATTTTAAACTATTTCGTAGATAATATTAGTCTTTTTAAACTTTATACTATCATTTATCATTATTTAAGGAGCTACAAGTCAACCTTGACGAGCGCAAAACACAATACGAAAATTAATGCTTGCCAGCCAAATATAGTATAGTAGAATATCGTCTTCACAGGGTTAGATTTAACTAATGTTCAAGTAATTTTTGGATTAAATGTTATTCAGGATGTTCAACACTTTGACTTGGGATGATTAATACTACAACTAACAAATTAAAGTTATAGCAATTAACAATTGATCACAGAGAACTAGAGAGTAAAGCAAAAATTAGTTGTTATCACTATGAGAAATATGGGTCTTGACGTGACAGGTGCAAGACTGCTATCCTGGATTCGGCACAGTTAAATTTCAATCTTAAAGTTCTATTGATTCTCACAAATTCAACAAGTGATTAGCTTATACTTTCAATTAAGATTCCTCTCTCGATTAAATTTAAATCTTCCAGATAAACTAATATGAAGAGCAGTTAAACTTGCGAGAATCTATTGGTAGGAATGATCTAATAAATTAAAGCAACCAAACAATAATCAAATCCATAAATAACAATCAATCACCAAATCATGGCAAACCCTAAGGTAAATTACTCCATAATCATGGAGGAATTCATCACAGATAGAGTTAAAGAATAAAGAAAACATCAATCTAACATTACAATCCAAACTCCCGTATTAAATTGATGAAAAGAAGATGAAATCTTGTGTCTTGCTGCCTCCAATGCTCTCCAAAAGCTCCCTAGGTCAAAAGTCCTCTAAAAATCGTATTTTGGTGTATTTATACCACGTAAGAACGGGCCCGAATAAAACTACCCTTTCATAAGATATGCCCATAAAAGTCCTTAAAAATCACAATAAATCACCTAAGAACTTTTGTGGGGCAGGATATCTTCCTGTACCGTGTTAGCTAAATTGAATCAATATTCATTATATTAAAAGCTTACACTTTTTAAATTTTCACTTTGTAACTCAAATATTATTTAACATAATTTATGTTGTTCAATAAAATTATGTACTAATTGATATGGGTACGCACGCTGACTAGTTTATATCTATGTTATATCAAAACACAAGCACACTTAGCGAAATATCTTTTTTATCCTTTAAATGCATATTTCATGATTGTAATTTAATTATTTTTCTAATATTTAGGGCTTTGAAATCAACTAAAACTCTAGCTATTAAATCTTTCTTATTTGAACTAAGTAACAAGTCCTAAAATTTAGGACTTTAAATTCAAATAAGATTTGCCTTATATAATTCATTCTTTATTTGAACTATGCAACATAATTATATTTCCTCTCATATTACTTTTGCTAGAATTTTGAAATTGCACTGTGAGTTTGTTTGACCAGTTAACTATGAATCATTATTTTATATGACATTATTTAACACATATTAGTTTAAATTAGGCAGCAACCATGTGTTTGCAGATATTCAAGCTCAAGTTTCCTTATTAAACAAAAGTTCAAGTTTAGTGAAAATAATATTTTT
The DNA here is from genome assembly GCF_001879085.1 of Nicotiana attenuata. Classification (NCBI taxonomy): domain Eukaryota; kingdom Viridiplantae; phylum Streptophyta; class Magnoliopsida; order Solanales; family Solanaceae; genus Nicotiana; species Nicotiana attenuata. Next base: position 51,590 of record NW_017674785.1, on the reverse strand, counting down.
GTACATTTTCTTTTCTTGCGTAATGTAGAGCTTCAAGTATTCTGAAATTAGATATAATTTAGTACAAAAAGCTCTGAAAAGGTCTTGCACAAGTACAAATTCACCATATAAATAAATGAACCAAAAATATTCAAGTATATTTAATCATACAAAGAATAATTAAATTATATTTTTGCTGCATATATAATTTATAAATATTCGTTAGAAGTTAGTAGTATTATATGAACATTAGTATTATTAAAGTGTCCATGAAGTATATGCCTAAGCATATATGTAATATGATTGAATACTATATAGGACCATGATTTTCACAGCATAGTTAAAAATATTTAACTTATGGAAAATGCATATCTCAAGAGATTTAGACTCAACTTTCATTTAATTCGTCAATCTATATATATTTAATACCCACCTTATACATGGGAAAAGAAGACTTATTTTTTTATAGAATTCCTATGTGATTCCTATGGCATGAACATGATACAAGTTTTCATCAAATAAATAAATGCGGGTAAACTTTTTTCGTTATTGGTAAACCATTATACACAAAGTATAAACTATTATACTCCTATAATATTTTTGTACAAAAAAAACAAGTACTAGAATAAACCGGAGGACGAACCATTAGAGTAGATGTAAACCTTTAAACATGAATAGTATTTTGGAACTTACAATTATTTACTAATTTTATTTTATAACATAAATACATTTTTTAAATATTATTTAGAAAATTAATTCTATATAAAAAAAAATTAGTATAAGTTTGTTTACGGTCCCTAGCTCCCACTCTACATTCCCCTCCTCACAAGAAAAAGAAAAAAGAGAAAGGCTAAAACAAGAAAAGCAACAAAGTTAAAATTTAAAAACGCAAATCCGCCCCCTGTTTCTTGTTAATCCAAACACTATATAAATCTTCTCAACTCTCTCTCTCTCTCTCTCTCTGTCATGCTCTCACTCGCAACAAAAAAACAAAAACAGCAAACCTTCATATATTCTTCATCAGCACTTTCAATGGATTTCAAGGTCGGTGCAATCGACACGTGTAAACCTTTAAACAACGAAGTAGCCAACGTACCAGCCCAAAACGCCGTTACAATCCAAACTCCAACCGTTCCGTTCAATTCCCCATACTCAACTCTAGGCCGTCACGTCGCACGCCGTTTAGTCCAAATCGGCGTCACTGACGTTTTCTCCGTTCCCGGCGACTTCAACTTAACACTTTTAGACCACCTCGTATCTGAACCTGAACTTACCCTCGTAGGTTGTTGTAATGAACTTAATGCTGGTTATGCCGCTGACGGTTATGCTAGAGCGCGTGGTGTCGGTGCGTGTGCTGTTACGTTCACTGTAGGGGGATTAAGTGTTTTGAATGCTATAGCGGGTGCTTATAGTGAGAATTTGCCGTTGATATGTATTGTTGGGGGACCTAATTCGAATGATTATGGAACCAACAGGATTTTACATCATACTATTGGGTTGCAGGATTTTAGTCAGGAGCTCCGTTGCTTTCAAACTGTCACTTGCTACCAGGTCTGTATTACTGTTCTTATTTATCCCGTTTTATGTTTATCGATGAAAGTCATTTTCCAGAAAATGACTTGTTTTCTCAAAAATATTTTCCTGGAAGAATATCTTTCTAGTGTTCGGTTTAAGAAACATTTAGTATTAATGATGATAATAATGATAGCAAACCCGATAGTATTTTCATGCAATAGGTGTAAGTGTTGGTTAAAGCAGTGATATCGGGTTAAGAGTTAGTAAAAAATAATGAAGGTAAATGATCAACCCAAAAGTAAGGGAAGTCATTTTCCGCTCTTGGTGGACTAAAATAATATTTTCCATCGCAGAATAGAGATTGTATTTTGTGTAATAACAGCTTGTTTGGATGGTTGTTCCTCGTTGTATCGTATTGTATTGTTATCTCAAAACAATGTTTGTTTTGATTGTTTCATTAAAATTTGTTGTATTGTATTGTTAAATCCATTGTTCCGGAACAATGAAATGTCCCATTTTTTAAAACAACCGATTTGATGTAGTGGGATTGTTTCATATTTTTTTTTCCAATTATGCCCTAACTTATTACTTCACAATTCTATTTTACCCTTTATCTTTTTTTCTTATTTTAACTCCAAATCTCCAACTTATAACCTACTTTGTTTTTTTCCAGACCAATGTTAAAGGTGTTTTGCTGCCTTCTGTTTTTATTTTTTCTCCTAATTTGCTTGTAACTCAAATCTAATTAGTTGTGCTCCTTTGTTTTGCCTTCTTCTGTCTCGCTCCTTTGTTTTGCTTTCTTATGTTTTGTCTTCTTATGTTTTGTTTTTTAAAATTATTTTTATGCATAATTTTTGATAAATTTAATATTTAAACAATTGAGGGTATTTTAGTAAACTTATCAGTTACAGTACAGTACGATACAGTCAAACCAAACAACAAAATATTATTTAATAATCACAAGCGATACAATCTATTCAAACATTGTATTCATAAAACGATACGGTACAATACGATACCATACAATACAATACATTATAAAACGATGTGGAACAATGATACAAAAAGAGTGTAAGTTTGTTGGGTTTTGGGTTTTTGCAGGCTGTGGTGAATAATTTGGAGGGTGCACATGAACTGATCGACACTGCTATATCTACAGCTTTGAAAGAGAGTAAGCCGGTGTATATAAGCATAGGCTGTAATCTGCCGGGGATTCCACACCCTACTTTTAGTCGTGAACCAGTTCCATTTGCCCTCTCCCCCAGGTATTATATTCTTGAGCCTTTGTTTATACTTAAAAGACTTAATTTTTTATGATTGTAGATCTCTGTTTATTCTTATTGAAGTCATTTAAATGGATAACAATCTGTTCATTCTGTTGAATTGTATTGAAATATGTAGTGTGTTTTCGATGCTCTTTAGCTAGTCGTTCATGGATCCAAGATTTAAAGGCGGTGGATGCGTCTCGTATCATATATACTTACTTTTATTCCATTTAAAAAATTTAAATTAATATGTAAGGTCCAGGTCTTACTTTTCCAAGAAAATATCCGAAATAACCAAGTACAAAACTACCGAGCAAGTAGATACATAATATCGAGTGTGATTAGACAACCAAAAGTGAGACAATGATAGAGCAGAGCGGCTTGTGATTGACTGACAACAACTAAATGAAATAGTTGATGCATGTATATCCACTCTCCAGGATCTGCCTCTGTTTATTAGTTTGAGTTGCTTATTTTGGTGTCTTTTCCTGGGTGTAGACTAAGTAATATGATGGGCTTAGAAGTAGCAGTGGAGGCAGCAGCTGAGTTCTTGAACAAAGCAGTAAAGCCAGTGCTTGTCGGTGGGCCAAAAATGCGGGTTGCAAAGGCATGCGATGCTTTTGTTGAGTTGTCTGATGCCTGTGGTTATGCTGTCGCAGTGATGCCATCCGCTAAAGGGTTGGTTCCCGAACATCATTCACATTTCATTGGGACTTACTGGGGTGCTGTGAGCACGGCATTCTGTGCTGAAATGGTGGAGTCTGCTGATGCATACTTGTTTGCTGGTACCTATNTTGCCACAAGGATGTGGGTGAGCATCAAATCAATAGAAATCTATAAATTCACTGTGTTTGGTATTGCGTTCCATGATCGTAATAATGACTTCTGCTGTTCTTCGCTGTCTTTCAGGTATGAGTTCCAAATGCAGTATGGATCCATCGGTTGGTCTGTCGGTGCAACTCTTGGTTACGCACAAGCTACACCTGAAAAGCGGGTGATTGCTTGCATCGGTGATGGTAGCTTTCAGGTAAACAGACTCTGTTTGAATTGAATGAAGGAGAATGAATTGTTGGTGTTCCCCCGTGTGTCTAATCCAACTTTATGGCAAAATACATGCAGGTGACCGCTCAGGATATCTCAACGATGCTGAGGTGCAGACAAAGGACCATTATCTTCTTGATAAACAATGGTGGCTATACAATTGAAGTTGAGATCCATGATGGACCTTACAATGTGATCAAGAATTGGAATTACACCGGATTAGTCGATGCAATCCATAATGGAGAAGGAAAATGTTGGACAACCAAGGTGAGTTAAACATCAAAATTTCAATCATAACTTTTGATTTTACTCAGATGTTGAATTAAAAGGTTTCATCTTATGGAAACTATTGCATGTCACTGTTCTACGTAGGTTCGTTGTGAAGAGGGGCTGGTGGAAGCAATTGAAGCAGCAAATGGAGCCAAGAAAGACTGCCTATGCTTCATTGAAGTGATTGTCCATAAAGATGACACTAGCAAAGAACTGCTTGAATGGGGTTCAAGGGTCTCAGCAGCTAATAGTCGTCCACCAAACCCACTGTAAAATCTCTAGTTGTTCAAAATATGTATTTACCTGGTTTGCCACAAAAATGTTGCCACCAATGTTGCCATGTTTAATTTCCGAGTTCCTAGTTTCCCCGGGGGTATTCCACTATGTATTGCCTGTTATGGTACATTTGTAATACAGAAAAGGGCTAAATGTGTCCCTCTACTATTAGAAATTAGTTATAAGTAGCCTGCGTTATACTATTCGAAGGTTTTTGTCCCTGCCGTTAGTCATTTAAATATATCTACCCCTCCATCTAACGGTCAACTCGGACACACTTTTAAAACGACATGTGGCAGCCAACTGTTTATTCGGGTCATTAGCAACCCAGAACATTAAAATACAACACATCTATCCGGATCCAGAAATATATTATGGCCCTACAAAAAATTCATTATTTAGAAAAATAATGAGATGCTTTTGAAGACTCCAAAACCGACTGAGCTCCATCATCACCGCTGACAAAGAGCTATCGAACTATCGGCGGGAAAACGCCATTCACCAAAAAAACAGAGGCGACAATCAACTCACAATCCCAACAAAAATTCAATCAAAAACTCAACAAACCCCATTTCAAAATTACTACTCCTAAACATGCAAAGAAATTACCAAATCACAAAGAAGTATAAGTAGGTAAAAAAATTGGAGCATTGCTGGTGAAGAAGAAAAATAAAACCAAGACTAAGGCTCCTCTATTTGCTCTTCAATTCTCACCGACTTTAGCATTCAATGAACTTCTGAGCAAATCTTTGGATATATCAAATAAAAATGGCCTAAGCCATTGGAATTTTAAACTCCAAGACTCATCTCCACTGATGCATGTAAAATTTTGGAATAATTATATGTATGATTGAGTGGGTTTTCCAGCTATTAGGTCCATTGGTGCTTTAGAAGTTGGCATAAATTAAAATAAGGTGAGAATGTAAGAAGAAAGGAAGAAAGAAAAGGAAAAAAGGAACAGAGAGGAGGGGAATAGGGGGGACGAAGAATACTCGGAGAGAAAGGAGGAGGGGAAGGAGAGGAGAGGGGTTTTTGGGGTGTTATTCGGATTCGGGTCTGGACCGGGTGGATTTGGATCTAAGAGGAAACATAGTTTAGGTATTTAAAATGCTGCCACGTGTCTATGAGAATGGGTCCCTTAGATGGAGGGGTAGATATATTTAAATGCATAACGGCGGGGACAAAAACCTCCGAATAGTATAACGGAGGCTACTTATAACTAATTTCTGATAGTAGAAGGACACATCTAGCCCTTTTCCGTTTGTAATATTGTCCTTTTCTTTCGTTAGCTTGTTTATATAATGGCTTTTCCTTTGGAACTCTATAGTTAGCTAGTAATAAGATATGTATTTACTTTTAAGCCATTGTTTAATATGTCTTTAGTCTTTAGTCTTCAGAACTAGCTGTCCTTAATTTATGAGCTTGTAAATATAAGTTTAGAACTACCTATCCTTAACTTTTGAACTTGTAACTCTAAGTTCGGGACTACATGTCCTTAACTTTTGAACTTGGAACTCGAAGTTCAGGACTAATTGTTCTTAATTTTTGTGTTTGTAACTCTATGTTAAGGACTACCTGTCCTTAATTTCTGTGCTTCTAACTCTAAGTTAAGGACCAAGTGTCCTTAATTTTTGAAGTTCCAACTCTAAGTTCAGGACCAAGTGTCCTTAACTTATGAGTTTGTTGCTGTAAGTTCAGGACTAGCTGTCCTTAATTTATGAGCTTGTAAGTCTAAGTTAAGGACTACAAGTCCTTAATTTTTGAGCTTGTAACTCTAAGTTCAGGACTACATGTCCTTTACTTTTGAAGTTGTAACTCTAAGTTCAGGACTGCATGTCCTTATTTTTTGAACATGGAACTCTAAGGTCTGGACTACCTGTGAATTCAGTATAAGTTCTACTGCATAATATTTCTACAGAGCTATTTTCATTATTAATTCTACTGACTTATATTTCCTGCTCTGGTTCAAAGGACAATATTGTTTCCGACTGACCTGTGCTTTAACTTGAATGGAGGGCAAAATTCCAAGTGTGTATTTTGTTGGTGCAGAAAGGAGAGTATGAAAGAGTGAAACTTTAAAGAAAGCTTACTGCAGTGAGTGAAGTAATACAGTTTGGGTTGAGTTTGTTGAAGGGATTTGAACGTGATGTAGGAGGTGGAGGCCATGTGTGGCCGTTACTGAATTCAGGAGAAAAGGGAGATGGAGAGACTGGCAAGGAATATAACATGGACAGAAAAGAGATAGAAGAAAGAGTAACACCGTCTTTTCATATTAATTTTAATAGATTAGTGGCTATTTTTGCTCTGCATTAAAAATGCTGGATAAAAAGTAAATACAATTTTAAAAAGTGACTATCCCACGCAATTTTTACTAGTTTTTCGATACTCATGGATAACAAAAACTTATTTTTGATAATTGAGAAATCTTTAAAGGCTATTGGGTACAAAACTCAGTAAATAATCGGTCCGTTTCTCTACTTTTCTCCGCTTAAACATTAAGCGGAAACGACAGAGTTTGATTAACTTAGCGTTCTTTTATTATTGACCCAAAAAAATAGCATTTGCGGTGGTTGTTTCCACTAGTCCAGGAAAATATGTTTTTTTTTTCAATCGATTCACGTGGAGTGGTGGAAGTCACTCCCAGCTGACCAATTTCACATGGATCATAAACTTTAATGACTTTGTATTTGGTACCATAATTTTTGGTTCCATCATGACGCTTGTGAATAAATTCTCGAGTTTCAGTCAATTTGACACGACTTTTTTATTTGAGATCTTGGATCCTATTTCGGTTAATGACATGATGGGAAAGTTTTCCATTTTTAAGTCACTGTAACAAATAGTCAAACCCCCTACTATATTAATATGAACTAGAACTCAATTACAGAATCGGATAATAATTCAACACTAACTACTGAATTACAATGAGATGTCGTTGCTACTGTGTCAAAACATAAAATCATAAAACTGTTAGAAGAATAAAAGAAACTGGAAAAATAGTAAAGATTAAGAAATATTCCGAGTCCACAATTTGCTTGTGCGTCCTTAAGGAATTTTAACCCCCTCACACGTTGCCAAGGTAATGGATTAAATCCTCCCAGGATAAAACGGAATAAATACCAATGAACTTAAAGAACGGAGCAAAATCACACTTACGAATTTGAGAGAGAGAGACTGCGAATTAGAATGCAGTATTTTCAGAAAGACAATTATTGGAAGAGGTGTGATGTTTGTTCTGAGAAGTTTACGCGGCCTATCGAGAGTGGCCCTTAATTAATTATTAAATAAATTTTGTCCAAAAAATAATCTTATCGATCGTTTGACAAATCCGAAGCCGAAGCCGAAGTCGAAGCCAAAGCCGAGCGAGCGAGCGACGGCGCGAGGGTTCATTCTCTTCAACCCCTTTTAAGAGCTTTAAGAAGTGATTCTATATATAAGCACACAAATGTAGTTGTCCCTCACCAATGAGGGACAAAGTGCAAGTCAAAAGCTCACTTCATTCAAATTTTTATTTTCCTCCATTTTATTTTCCATCATTTCCAATTCACACTCTTATACTTTAATGCCCAATGCTTAAAGTCTTTGAAGCCCAATGCCTTTAAAGTCCAACATGAGAAATATAGGATTAGAGATAAAGAAGGGGAAATTAGAAGCTTAGACTCAGAGCAAGGAGATGAGAGGAACAGACATTTTCTTCTTCAACAATTGGCATAAACCAAAAATCACAGACCACTAACCCTTTTAATAGAACCGCTCTTATACCCACTATTCATCCTGGATCCCAAATTAACCCGGCCTTATTGCTTGTTCTCGGCCCAATAACTCTTTTCAGCCCAATAGCTCCTTGTGTGACATTGGGTTGGGCTTTATTCATAACAATACTCCCGTCCTCGTCCTGAATAAGAACCTTGTCCTCAAGGTTCGAGTCAAGAACAATGATATTCACAAGCTCCCAACCAATTAGATCAATACCAAGGCATGATGTGTAACTTGAGAAAATTATGTGGACTAGTACACCTATAAACCTTGCGTACCATATTTTTGAAGCTATGAACAGTAAGCTAAATGAAAGTTCCCCTGCAAATATTCCCGTAGCGAACCTCCACAAAATCATGGTCTCAGTTAAATGGAAATTGTTTATTGTGTTGGCCAAATGTACTTCGCATTGGACATGGCTGTGATAATAAAAATGTTGTTGTTCTTGTGAAAGCTCCATAGGCCACAGCAATACTGGAATAAAAAACATAATGGAGATTACGATAATAATATCGTTGACATGATTAAGCTCCACAACAGCTTCATAATATGCACCATACTCAATTTACACTCCAGCGTAACACAGTGCAACTAAAAGATTGAGTGAAGTCAAGTTGGAGTACATCTCCCTCATTATATTAACCCCCTTCAAATATTTATACATAGTGGAATCATCATACTTGCCATCCACTAGATCTGATTTTTCCCTCCATGGTACATTGTCATGCTTAGGCATTTTCACTGTATCCTTACGTCTCTTAAAATGGGCAGATTTTAAGTCAGACTCAACTTGTTCCATGTAACCCCATAGCTTGTAAAAATTTGGTTGATTAACCACAGTCCACCAGTACATCTCCTCATGTGGAAATTCTTCTTGAAAGCTCTTAGTCAGAATAAATGGAAATCCCAAACTTGACAATGTGATAGTGAATAGACTCTGTGATTGAATAGCAGTTGGGTCAGTCAAGCTTGAGCGAATTGCAATGACAGTACCAAAGAAGTCCATACCGAGAATAACACATACAGATTGTATGGTGCGGACGAATTCAAGTACCTTGTGTTGTCTCTTACTCTTATGGATCTTGTCTTTATGGCTTGAGGCAAGAACAATATAAGTAGCGCACTTCCCTCCAAATGTCTCGTTATAGTCACTCAAGTATTCATCTACACAATCATTTACAAACGTCCCGCCATAAGCTCTGTCGAACTCGTGCATCTGCAAAAAGGAAGCAACATGTGGATGCTCCTGGCTCACAATAAAGTGGTCTACATTGAAAAGCTCTTTCAGCTGCATCATAGGCAAATCAAACTCCAAGCTACCATCAGGTTCCAAATGAAATAATGTATAATAGGGACCAAGAAATCTATTGTTATCCTTTGCAAGCAGTTCTTGAGCTTTAAACAGATATAGATGCACAAGAAACAGTCACAAAAGTCCCTATAACAAAATGAAGTGAAGTCACGTAGTTCAAGCATCTAGAGCAAATGCAGTCACTATAGTTGTGTGCTATTATGAAGACGGCTAAGGTGTGCAATCTGGCATAATCAAGATAAGGATCAGGATCAAAGATAATATACGTCAAAGCAGACCTTGATTTATGAACTAGACCAAACAGAGGAAACAAGAGTCTAGTAGCTTTATTGACCCGAATATGTGGTGACTGCTTGGACTAACTTTCGGCTAATACTTGGAGCCTTCTCCATATTTTCTGCTCCCGAGCACACTCTCTAGATTTAGACAACAAGAATCCTGGAAGATCGCGTTCCTTCCCAGTATCAACCCAATTACAGCTGTGTGAGCCAAAGTCAAGGTAAAGTGACACCTCATTTTGATTAACCCCACCAGTATCTTCAAGAGAATTACGCAAACATGGAATTGTGCCAAACAATAGTGTGCCGTCAAATGGAAATTCTATTACAGCAAATCTCACACTCGCATTCGACAACACAATTCCTCGACTAGTAAAAACCAGAAGATCTGATGTATCCCATTGACGAGATTTGTCAAATAACTGAGCAACAGTAGTACCTCGTGAATTTACTTCCTCCCCAGTATTAGATCCGATCGTATCATCAAACACCTCACTATGTACCTTAGTTTGGAAGCTGGTATTTGGGCATAAGCTATCGCCATACACCTTGGATGCTGTAGTAACAGAGTTGTCTCCCTCATGGACAATCACATTAAGAACATGAATGCTTGAGCTCACTGTGGCGTGTGAATTTCGTCGAACACCGGATCATCAATAGTGGCAGAAGGTTCATGTACGAATTCCACTACCTCTACTGATTGTGCATTCCCAATTTGAGGTGCTTCTATATCCTCAGGATTTTCAGTCTCAGTAATATTGCCAGTAATCAATGTCAAGGAAGCTACAGTTTCATACTGCACTGGAAATTTATCGAACATATGGTCCGCCTTCGAGTTCCCATTTTCATAGGCCGATTCAAATGCTGATGACTTCGGAAGAAGGCTTGGAGCAGGAAAGGGAGATACTATAGGGACATGGTTAATGTAGTTAAAGCTAACCTGTGAGGAATCAACGAGACGCCTCACCGGATATGTTTCGTTCTGCTGTCGAAAATGATGTGCAAATTTCTCTTTGAAATGCCCCCAATCGAAAAATTGCTTGTTCCGGAACAACCAATTGAACCAAGTAAGAGCTTCACCATCAAGGTAGAAGGAAGGAAGAGGTAGTCAGTCCTTCTAGGAGAAGCCAAGGTAGGTGAAGTAACACTCAGCTCGAAAAATCCATCTCTGGGTTGTCGATGCCATTAAATCGATCTAGTACCATCGCTGCCATTGGAGTCCGATGGATGAAAGCACCAATGTAACAAATAGCCAAACCCCTTGCTATGTTAACATGAACTAGAACTCAATTACAGATTCGAATAATAATTCAACACTAACTACTGAATTACAATGAGAAATATAAGGATTAGAGGTAAAGAAGGGGAGATGAGAAGCTTAGACTCAGAGCAAGGAGATGAGAGGAACAGACATTTTCTTCTTCAGCAATAGGCATAAACCAAAAATCACAAACCACTAACCCTTTTAATAGAACCGCTCTTACACCCACTATTCATCCTAGATCCTAAATTAACCCGGCCCCATTGCTTGTTCTCGGTCCAATAACTCTTTTCAGCCCAATAGCTCCTTGTGTGACACTGGGTTGGGCTTTGTTCATAACAGTCACCAATGCTGATTTATAAAAAAAAAAAATAATAAAGAAAACAGCAAAATCAATCGTATATTAAACCATCTCTAATCCAAAGTGAATATTGCTGTTAAAGGACATTTTCAAGTCACCAGGAACAAAGACCAACTGAAATTGTTCATATAATCCTCCTAACAGCCTAAACTTTTCCCCCAAATTGTATATACATATGCTGTCTCAATACAACACAGCTCAATCTTAGTGTCTAAACTCAATGATCTGCATCTTTACCTTCTAACAAAACTAGACGACCATTTTGCAGCAGAAATGCAGGAAAGGAAGCTTGACAAGAACTAATATGTGCCTTAAGGCGAGGAATGTTTGGATGTGCACTTCGACATCGATGGCACCTTAGCTCCATGGAAAGGAAATTCTCATCCTTCAAAGTGGCCTTCCCATTTTGGCTAACTTCATCTATTACATCAACTGAATCCCGGAAGAAGGGCGAGTTGAATGAATTCCAGTGCTTCTTATTCTTCAGATGTTTTGAATCGAAGTCTTGGCTTATCACATGAAGATGCAGTTGACGCATTGAAGGAGCCTACACACAAAAGTTAACCAAAATATATAATAGGAGATGTAGAAGAAAAAAGAGTTGAGCATTTTGACTCTATCTGAGGAAGGGATCCAAGAAGAGAAACAAATGGTTGGGGTTGAACTGAACCCTAATTACAATTACTGGGTTCAGCTGAACCCTAATATTTTCAATGGCAAGCATAAATATATAAATATATACGTGAAAATGTACTAAAATTTCAACAAATAATTGAAGGCATACTTTCAAAAATACAATGAGCTCAATGGAAAGAACATTAAGGTTGAACCCATCAAATTTAAGTTTTGGAATCCGCCTAGGAGGGGATTGATGACATGGCTTGGATAAAGAACAAGGTGGAGGAATCCCCACTGAAAAATCCAAACCCAATAAACTGTTCCCCAACACACACTCTCGGCGTGTGTACCACACCAACCAATATAAATAGAAACTAGTGTTGTTTATACAATTCTGCCATTTCAGACATGTCGCCTTGGCCCCTGTTATATGATCACCACTGATTCCATTTAAACTACCAGATGCATCAAAACCACCTCATTCCATTTAAACTACCAGATTCTTAGTGCACTGGTGACTGGTGAACTTCTAATCCACAGTAATAAAACTTAACAAACTCTCGTAAACATCTTTTTAATAGAGAAAATGTTATGTAAAGTTGCAGTACTCCCTTGAGAGAACAAATTTTCACCTACAATATTTCCCAGGCTTGAAGGTAAAATTAGTGGCAAGTAAAGCACACAAAACATGGCTCGTATTTTCTTTTGCTGATCTAAGCTTCCACGGCATTATAGTATTTCAAACAAGATAAGTTGTAAATCATTAGTTTTACCTGCATTGCAAATAGTTTGTCTCTGGATAGAATAAAGGAAATACGAAATGGTAATCAAGCAGTATATAAATATCCAACCTGCCAACACTCCCTAACACCCCCCACCCCAACCCCCCTCACCCCCAAAGAAAAAAAAGTAGAGCGTAAACATTAAAAATGGTACTCCTATGTACTGCTTTTCTTATCTCTTATGATTCTTGCAAGCACAAGAATTGGAGATGGTTCAACGTACCGAATGATATCCAAGGCGGAATATCAATGAATTATTTTCAGATAAAAACATCTCAGCCCACTTCAAGCCAACACTGTGCATTGTCTTTAATAATGTGAGGTGCTCCTTCTGAACGTCTGCAAGACGATCAAGACCTTCAACGCGTGCCAACACTAAGAAGTGTTTCTGAGCCTGCAAGAGAATACATATATTTGTCAAATTCACAAGGGAGAACTGCCAAACGGGGGGAGGGGGAGGGGCAGGGAGAGAGAAAGATTACCTTTGGATAAAGATCATTCAGTACAACAACATCATCTGACTTCTCTATTATATTCTTATGCCTCTCAGGATGCATTGCAGTGTCATAAAGAGCTTGAGCCCATGAGCCCCATGCCTTTCTTGTCTGTTCACCACTATTTCCATCTCCAGAACTTCCAACATTGGGTCCAGGTTCTTTCACAAAGCTTTTGTACTTCTTGTTCATGTCAGCTTCACAGACAGCTTCCCGCTTGGCTTTCTGATCACCATTTGTAGAACCTTGCTCTGGCTGAGCTTCTCTTTTCAGTTCTTTTTCAAAATTATCCTTAGACGGTTCTCCTTGAGTCCTAGCTATAGAAGCAAAACCATCAAAAAGAGATGAGTAAGCTTCCCGGAGTATTTGACAGCCCTTGACATAGTCATTGTTGAGATGGTTTGGTCTCTGGGGATTCATATTTGGTCCAAGGACATGTATGACATGAGTAACCCCTTCCCTACTAAACAAGGGAGAAGATGAAGGAAGAGGGACAACAATAGCTTTTCCAGGACTAAGGGATCCAATTCTAGCTTTGGTTGCAGTTTCAAGGGCAGGACCAGCTGCACTAAATATAGCAGCATTTACACCTCCACCTCCTGGTTTTAGTCGCCTGAGAAAAGTTGGCTTTTAGATGACAAGCAAATCAAGCAACAACACATAATATCTTGGCAAGATAATATCACGCTTCAGTAAAAACAGATAGAATATGTGTCGACGGAGTATTATATTACGAGTGGGTGAGCATACAACTAAATTGGTATCGAGGACCTGCTGGACATCACTAAAAATGGAAATATCTGCAAGATTGTTTAGCACCCTGCTATTTAATGGCTCTACATGCACACGTCGACATCAAAACCACTCATGTGTACCACATTGATTCATGAAAGTAGATTTCTGCTAGAAAATCTCTCCCTCCACATTGCAGCTCTGGCAAAAGAAGGTTAGTTTAGGCACAAGACAACACATAGTTCCATTTGTTTAACATGCCATACTTATTAATTTTTCTTGAAAAAATAGTTCATCTCATTGAGAGATTTTCTAGCAGAAATCTACTCTCATTTGTTTAACATGCCATTAAACTACCTTTTTTTTTTCTTGAAAAAATAGTTCATCTCATTGAAAATGTTGGAATACTTTCATTTACATCTGACTTACAGGTAAATTTTGGAGCTGCCATAAAAGGTGGTGTTCAAATGAAATTAATGTATTACCACTTGCTTTCCCTCACCAACTTCATTTTTCATTAAACAGAGCTTCCACCACAGAACATGCAAACAGAAAGAAAAAGGGAAGTTTCTGGTAAGGCTCTCGCAGAGTTAAATCAATTTTCTCGTTTTCACTAGTACAGTATAATGGCGCAGAGATTTACCAATTAGTGGCATTAGCGATTGCGGTGCAGTGCAAACCTCCTTCCGAGTATAATTTAGTTATATTCCCCGCAAATGTAAAAAACTTTTTGGAGTCGATGTTCTTCTCTGCAGCTTTAGCCTTGACAAGGGACAGTATTTTTGAATTCTGAGACAAATCCACCAAGACAAGCCTAGCATTTCCAAGCTTATTTACATATTCTTCAACCTTTTCAACTATTATATCCGATGCTTTATCAAGATTGAAATGGAAATCTGCTGTAGAAATAGATGGAAATGCAAGTGTGGGGGTATTTTCTAAAGAAATGTTACTGCCAGCAGCTGTCATTTTAGGTTCTTCACGGCTCTCTACTACTTGGTTGGAGTCCGTTTTCTTGGTGGCATGAGATTGAATATTCTCTGGAGAGACATTCGTCACAGTATCAGAATATCCAGGAGGATCCTTTTTCTTGAGGAACTTCATTATACCAAGTTGGACTTTGGCATCTGAGTTCTTCTGCCCAAAAAAGCCTGGTGGAAGTTTATCTGATGGACCAAGTGCAGTGTACGTATTGATTGCAGCTTGAACATTGTTTTCATCTTGGCAAACCGTAATTCGAGCATATCCTTCATTCAGCTTAGGCAACTCTTTCTTTTGTAGCATCCTATTCACAACTGCAGCAGCCTTCCCACCTTGCAAGTTTCCTTCATGCCCCGTCCTCTTAACCGACCGAGAAATACAAACCTTAGCTGGAAGATCAAGTACCACAGCATGCTTCTCAACTTCTGGACCAACAAGCTTTACAAAATCGGCCCGCTGTTCTCTATCCAAGTTGCATCTATCTATAAATACACTTTTGCCTTCCTTTAGCGCACTAGCTGCACCTGCCAAGCATTGGTTCTTTGTCCCAGCCTTACCATTCCCAATGGTATCCTACAATAGCAAATAGAACTTCTCAATCTTCCAAAGTGAGAACTTATCTTTCTAATAACATGTTTTGATATAGTATTACATCTAATAATCTGCGAGGTGCTGATAAGTTCGGTAGAGAATAAACATAAACATAAGCATGCTTCATATCCTAATAACCAGCAAAAAACCTAAACTTGTCGTATGCATACATGAAATGCAACACTAAGCTACTCCGGCCAGAGTGAAAAACTAGAAAACAACTCTTCATTTTCTTTTCCAGTACAAGCGATGAGGGGCTTTGGAAGAGGAGTGTAAAGGGGAACTGGCAGTACCCTCGCTTACTCTAAGGCAGGTGAAATTGAATCAAATGCCAATTTCCCATAAAGTTAGCACCTACAAAATCTATTGAATAATGAACCATGTCACTACCCCAGTACCCATATAAAGAGCAACCTTTTAGTTCACCTTGAAACTTTCTACTCCAGTATTCTTACAGAACAAGCTGTAGATTCCCGAAAATCAAAACATGCATGCACGTTGTACAACAACCAGCAAATATATCCTCTTCGGCCCAAAAAGAATGGCGGAGGATCAACTCATTAAATTTCCCTGGTGAATTCAGGCATAATTTCTTAGATTATTGAAACAAAATTTACACATTTGGGAGTTCAGCTCACAATTTTTTATATCCAGATACATTTAAAATATTTATAAAACATCATAGTCAAAGGAAAAATTGTTCGATACCCCAACAGTAAAATTGTTACTACTATCTTTTTGGGACAGTAAAACATCATAGTCAAAGGACCCTATTCAGCCATTCCATCATATAGACACATTTTTGCAACATACATACAAAGAAAGAAAACTAGTTAGTACTAACAGATAAGAACTAACCTGGCAAATACGAACCCAATGGCGGGTAGAGACTCTCATTACAAGGTCACAAAATGTAGACTTACCACTTCCTGGAGCACCCATCAAGATTACCATTATGGGTTTCGCTTCATCCTTCCCTATTTTCAATCAATTAATCAAAACTTTGAAAAAATGAACAAATTGAGCAAAAGATTACTGTTAAAACAAGAATCACCTTTTGAATTAGTTTCAGGATCAATTTCCATTGCTTCCATGTTATTAGGAGATGCAAAAAGTTGTTTCTTGCACTAAATGAGGAATTGGATCGTTTTACATGCTTTTGAGGAGAGTTTCGGAGCTTTTCAGGTTCGAATCACTCGACACACTTCTTAAGGAACTTCTACACGGGGAGGAACTGTTAAAATATTCTTTTTGGTTTTAATATTTTTTCAATTGAAAATCGAAAGCTTCTGTTTTCTTTCCCCTCTTCCCCTCGCTCCCCCTTATATAACCTGTTTGGCCAACCCTCTTCAAGTCCAAAAATATTTTTATTTAATAAAATAAATACTTCCTTTTTAGGAATAGGTGCAACCACACTAAGATAAAGATTAAGAATAAGGATATTCGGATATTCAGGAAAAGGTGGGCGTGGCCCCATGAATGGGAAGCAAGGTTGAGATAGATCAGGCACGTTCAAAGAACAAGCCCAGATGCCCCACTAAGAAAGTGTGAGCGGTTGACTTTGGTGGGTACGAGGGGAGGTAAATGGCGATCTAAGAAATATTGGAAAGAGGTGATCAGGAAGGACATAGCGTGACTTCAGATTACCGAGGATATGACCCTAGACAGGAAGTCGTGGAGGTCGAGCATTAAGGTTGTAGGTTAGGAGGTAGTTGTTCATATTTCTACGGCGATCCAGAGTGAGACTAGTCTGTTAGGATTTTGTCTTAGATTGCTAGTGGTTAATGTTGAGTTCACACTACTCTTTCGTTTTGCTTAGTGCCGGGCTGTATCTACTGGTTATTATTTTGCTTTTCATCTATTTTCTAGTTCTTGTCATGCTGTTATTTTTTCCATGATTTATGTTGATGGTACTGATATATTGCCTCTTTTCGTCTTCTTAAACCGAGGGTCTATCGGATCTTGGGGTAGGGGTAAGGTGTGCGTACACACTACTCTCCCAATACCTCACTATTGGAATTTCATTGAGTCGTTGTTGTTGTATATACTTCCTTTTTAAAATTGAAGTGTTTGGTCAAGTTTTTTGAGAAAAATATACTTAAAATCAATTTCTAAACATTTGATCAAATATTAATTGCATCTCAAATGTACTTTTTAAATAGATTAATCAAATATAAATTGCTTTTTACCAAAAGGATTTTTTTGAAAAATATTTTTAGAATTTTTTTTTTTTTAAAATAAGCTGATTTTAGAAGTTTGGCCAGCCAAGCTATTAGGTTTTTTTTTTTTTTTTTTTGTTAAATACCTTTTTGATTACGATTCTGTTTCAAAATATCTGACATCTTTTGTTTCTCTAGGGTCAAAATAAGTGAACTCTATAACAACAATAATTAGTTTTATTATGCCTAAATTTCAAACAAATTGAGATCATATCTATGAATCCTCAGTAACATTTTTAATTAATTAATTCCTCATTTTTATTAGAGTACTTTTTTTCCTTCTGTTTCTAACATTTAATCTGAAGAAAGAATTAAACGAGTTAATTGGCTAGGGAAATTGGTAGAATTGACATTTGATAAGAGAAAAAGATAAAACAATATAGAACAAATTAATTAATCCTTAATAGGCAACCGTAAAAATGCCATCCTTATGGAACATGCTGGATTATTTGTTGATAATTATGAAAATATTGAGGCCTCTTTTTATTACTTAAAATTGATGATATCAAAATGATGAAAGAATGAGGGGAATCTTACGGGATGTACCAAAGAAAGATACTATTTACCAATAATTAACCATTTTAATCATGCTACAAAAAATAGTCAAAAAACATTATCAATGATATATATCATTCAAAATACATAGGCAAAAAAGATGTATTTCAATATGTATTATTGTGATTCATCGAAAATACATAGATGATGTAATATACAAAATTCGGTGAAGTTTGAAGGCAAGTTAGATTAGTTTGGAGTCAAAATTCATTAGCATTAATATAAAAATAAAAATAAAAGGGCGAAAAAGGATTTTTTCCAATTTTTGGGACATGTAAGACAACCTAGCAGATCCTATGAATGTCCATCAATGGGTATGGTTGGAATTCTTTGATAACATATAGACTAGGCAATATATAAAATTTAAGAAAGATTGGAAGTGATTTGAACTAGTTTGGTATCAAAATTCGCAGTTAAAATCGAGTTTAAAAGATTCTTCTGTGGATACGTATCAAACATGTATCACGTATTCATCTCACACACAAGTATAGATGGATATACATGTGATACTCATTTGATACAAATATTACATATGTGATGCACAAATGATACACAATGTGGTATACATATTATTTTTTTCATGTTCATCTTCTACTTCGAATTTCAATTCAAAGCACCTTAAAACTCCACCAAATCATTCCATAACTGAGATTCAAACTCCTTAAATTATACCCAATCTATTCTAATAACACCCACTCAAAAGAAAGCAAAAAATTGACCTTTTTTTCTACAAATAGCTAATTGGATAATATTGATAACAATTAGCTAATATTAGTAGTATTTTATGAATTGACCAATTTTTTTAATAAGCTACTTATAAATGGACATAATTGGTAGCTTCCGAGAATGAGTCAAGTAGAAATATTCCGCAGGCGAAAATGAAAATGATGCTTTGGATTAATATAGTTGTATCTGTCAATTTTATAATTCTTAAATTACCAACTTTTTTTTATAATTCTTCTAATTTCATGTACTATATAGGAGTACTATTTAATGTGTAGCTGATAACCAAATTCTCAAAAATATCCGTTATGATTATTCTTTGTCTGAAATAATATTTTAAAAAATGGGGGCGTCAACAAATTAAAATTTCTTCTATGAAAATGTTACCACAATAGATTATCTTGTAGATCCTATCTTCATCATATAGGAATGAATGTAAACAAAATATGTACTGTGTGTCGCCAAAACGAAGAGGACATACCCCACATCTTTATTCATTGTACTATTGCTAAAAAAAATTGACAATAACATAAGTACTAATTGGCCTAAATCTGAGGATAACCTATGGGTGGATAAATTAAAAAGTTCTAATACAACCATTCCCTCTAAACAGTTTACTTGGTCCCAACTATTTTCTTTTGCCATTTGAAATCTTTGGCTAAATAGAAATAATAATCTTGAAAAAAATACTTCTAATCATGTTTTCATCTCATCCGTTATCAAGCAAGCAATTGAATTTGCTCTACTAACCTCCAGAGAAAGTTGTCCCTAAAAAAATATTGTTTGTAACACTCACCGGCATAAACCATGCTGGTTGGTTCAAGTTAAATATAGATGGAGCTTTCCACCAAAATCACATAGGAATAGGGGGGGAGTCATAAGAAATAGCGCAGGAGAATGGATCATGGGATTCCAAGAAAGAATACAAGCTCTAAAATGTACACATGCGAAAATTCTGGCCCTGACTAAAGGCCTACAATTTATCTCTCAACACAACATATGGCCTTGTGAAATAGAAACTGATTCAACATAGGTAATTGATCTTTTAAAGGAAGGCAACACCTCTTATGACTTTGTATTGCAATCCTGCAGGTCATTGATCTCCCAGAAGGACAAGGAGCTGATGATCCGGCATTGCTTTAGAGAAGGAAATGAAATTGCTCACCTGCTAGTCCAGGAAGGAGCCAAACAAGCAAAGCAATATGATTTAGTCTCTTATGTTGTAACCCCTACCTTTGTTGAGTCCAGGATGCTGGAGGACAAGGAGGGTTTTTCTCCTATTAATAAATTTGTTAGTGAAAGTAACTGTAGGAAGCTTGCCAAACTTGGCAACCTAAATGCCTTATATGGCCTTTCATCCTTTTGTAAGGATCCACTGGATCCTGTAATGGACGTTACGTAGTCTATATGAATAAAATATTTCAATTTCTCAACAAAAAAAAGGCAGTGACGTGAGGCGAGGCGCTTTATCTCTGACGAGGCGAGGCGTAAGCCCTGAGACATGGGGGTAAGTCTCACGGATCTTTAAATTTTACTAATTTCAAGAATTTTAAGATAGTATAAAATAAAAAATAATTATAAAATTATATTAAAATCACAAAATTATAATAAATAATTTATTTAAAATATTTATAAATTATAATTCAACTATGAGTAATACAAAAAGTATGACATATATCACAATATGCAAATTAGGTGCAACGTTGTTACAACTCAAACATCAAAAGTTATGCATTCGATGCGAAATCTTATATGTCTCTTAAGGAGTAATGAATCTTGAAAGAATTTCGATATTATAATTTGATATTTTTTTAAAAATACTTCTTTTATTTAATATGCTTTCTATTTGAAAGAGAATTTATATAAAAATATAATTCACATTTAAATATGATTCTCTAGCATCATTTATTTTAAGTTTCAACAAGTTAATAAGTGAAACATAATTCACCATACTATACCATGATACCTAATTATTTGTAAATAGTTACTAGCTAATACTGAGCTATTAAATTAATAAGTATTGTATCTCGTAAACGTGAAAAAAATAATATTTAGAAAAATTATAAAAAAAATAATGGACTATTATATAATAAAGACATAACAAAAGTTAATAAATAAATACTTTAAAATAAAAGATTTATTTAAAATTTACTATCATAGCAGTTTTAGTGGATAACATGCAATAATTTTTATTTTAATTATAACATAAAATATTCTCAACTTAATGATTTATGATTAAGAAAAAAGTAATTTTGAATATTCAACGATTTGTTAAGAAATTTGAGAATTTACAAGGTTAGTCGCACACAATTACATAAAGTTTTATTAGGCGAGCCCAGTACGCCGGGCGTTGGGCGTGTCCGGAGCGTAAGCCCCGGCGGCCGAGGCTGTCACGCCTCCTTTTTACCCGATGGCGGATATAAGGGAGTTTTTCCAATTTAAGTGACATTATTCGAAGTGAGATTATTTTTATTTATTTAGAGTCGCCACTTGGGATAATTTATTATGGTGTCCCAAGTCACCGGTTTATTTTAAATTCAAATCGAGGAAAATCGACTTTATTTAAAAGTCTGCGAAACCAGAAAACTAGGTAAGGAATTCTGTTAACCCGGGAGAAGGTGTTAGGCATTCCCGGGTTTCGTGGTTCTAGCACGGTCGCTTAACTATTAATAATTGGTCTAATTATCTGATTTATTACATATTTTAAGCCTATTGTGCATTTTTAACTTTATAACCACTTTTAATTATTTTAAAACTGATTTTAGGATTTATGGAATTATTTCTTGAACAAGTTACGATTGTCGTACACTTGCCGTTTTGGAACACACCGCAAAACGCGCTACATGAAATGCACTCGCGATTCATGACATGTTTATTTTAATATTGTTCGAAGTTGTTATGATCGGGTCACATGAAATGCACACCCGATTTTGGGAATTAGGTATCACAACTATGTCACGGGAACCGTACCATAGTCATGATGATTTAATTACGCGCCTAAAGCAAACTACGATGTTCAAATTATTTTCTAAAACTATTTTGAGATTATTGTAAAGGCCGAGAGTTATGGATGTCACTTGCGGATAAATATATAGAGATTGAACTAGTTTGTTTGAACCAGTGACGCACTAAAACTTTATTTCAAACCAACGTCTGGACATTTCCATGAGTGGACACTATTTTGGATATTAGCCACGAGGAGATTGGGCCGAACTTGAGTTGGCCCAAAAGGAGCACATGATGGATTTTAAACCCAAATTTAAAGGAAATAAACTTAATCAGAGACTTGCAACTTGGAAATAAATTTTAAACTATTCCAAATTAGCCATTTCCGGCTTAACAATTTCTAAATCATGGCATTTTACTAAAGACTCCACACTTGATTATTAAGGCTCACTTAAAATCACAATTTAACCACATATGAACACAATCCATGGTCTACATAAGTTCAGCTAATTGACTCCTCCAGTTGAGGCATCCATAAAATGAAACCAATTGTATGGACTCAAAGACGTTTAGGTTTACACACTGATTTCGTCAATAATGAGAAGAAGAATTTAAATGAACAAATACAGTTTAATATCGCCAATTACACACATTCCATGAAGGCATAGGCTCACAAACTTAATATTCATGTACTGTATCTGAACAGGAATTTAAATTACAAATTTCCACAATCTAAAGGCTAGTTCAATACATTCCACGACTCCATCTCATTGTCTTGAGTGATCATGGCTACTCTTGAGTCTTACGCCTCTCCTTCCTTCAAACAGATCTCTGATTTATAAGAAAATAGTCACTAGGCTACTCTTATGAATCAGTTATGTCATGCACAACAGCTAAATGACTAGGCAACAAACTTGATTAATCTATTAGTATAGATGTCATTTGGAGTATGAATCACTAACTTTCAAAGAATAAACCATTATAAGTAGAACAACAAACTGATTATGAGATGATTTTAACATATAAAACTTGTAACCAAACAATGAGGAATCTGGAAAATTAAACCTACTTAATGACATTGAGCAGTTGTGTAAACTAGTCAAGAGACAAACCCAATCACCATATTTAGTTCAAATGAACAACCAAAACCAGAAAATTACATGGAAAACAATTGCAGTGGAACATAGTCAAGAAATCAAACACAAAACAATACTAGATAGTTCAAACTTTATTCATAAGTGCAACAGGAAGCTACAGGTAAATTTGTACATACCTAAAGGCCAGAAACAACAAGTAAAGGACCAAATAAAGGTCAGAAAACCGAGTGTGAAGCCAAGCTTAACAAAGCAGTATAGGCAGCAACAAGAAGAAGAACAGCATTAGCAAACAGAGCAGCAACAGAATCCCAGAATATTGAACTAATCAGCCTTCTAATAGCAGAGATGGTGAACTAACCCAGAAAAACCAAGAACTAGCACTCAAACTTCTCAGAAAATCAGAGTACCAGAAAAACTAGCCTAGAAATCTAACTACAAAAACTGAAGTTTTTAGCCAGAAAAGTTTAGGTATTTTTCTTTGTATTCTGAAAATTTTAGGTGCAGATATGCTGATCCACCCTCCTAGAATGAAGGAGTAACTTTCTTTTTATAGGGTATGCTATAATGGCATCAAAATAGCATATTCTACCCTAAATTCCCTAGTGTCAGATAGTACAACATATTTGTACAGCTGTCTGTCCTTTTTTCAGCCCAATTCCAGCCTTTTTCATGCTGGAAAGGGGGACAACTGTACAAAATGCTAGAACCTTCTGATTTTTACCTTATGTAAAACCAGTTTTACCCTTTCATTTACTAAATATTTCAGTTTCAACCTATATTCTGATCCCATTTTGATTCCAGAAATCCCTTTAGGACCTTCTAGAACCAGCTAAGTGATTAGGGTTTCTAAGCTTGCTTCAATTTGTATCAACTTGGAACCTTGGGGCATTTACTCTTCATTTATGAGATTATCTAAAGTCTAAGGTATCTAGGCTTTAATTCTAACCATTTAAACCTAATTGACAAGTGCATCTAATTAATCTTGAATAAACACTAAATTTTAAACTTGTAGCTAAATAGTAACTAAACAGAATACTAATGCAAAGAGACCTAGAAATTGACCTAATTAGTTTGCAATTAAACAGATTAACTAAGGCTAAGGTTTTCTAATGACTAGTCAGAGATTGGCCAAATAAATTGAACTCCTAAAACTATTCTAATCAATTTCAAACCAAACAATGAATATTAAGCAACCGGATATAAGAGGGAAACAAAACACAAAAGAAAAATAGAACAGTCAAATTTTTACCAAAACCCTAAAAAAAATTAAACCTAATTTTCCTAACCTTAGGCAATTGAAATTAAACTTCAAACACTTGGGGCATTCAGCATGCTTTAATTGATCTAAAATATGAAACAAACATGCAAAGTCCAAAAGAAAAGCAGTAAAGAACTTAAAACTAACTCATGCAGGTTTAACAAAGAGAATGAATCATGAGAGAGGAAAGGAGATAAAGATAAAAATAACAGGAAAAGGAAAAAGAACTACCTCAAGTTCGTGTTGAAATAGCCAGACATGAACTTAACCGGTTTTAAAGGGGAAAATATGAACTTATACAACCATTAATCGACTGTTCTTAGCAAGAACAGTCGACTAATGGACGTCTTGCGTTCATATGACCCAACACTGACCAAGAATCGAAAAGGTAAATTTAGGTTTTTTGGGGTCTCAGATCTAAGATTCGAGGGATTGGGGACTGATTCGAAGGAAACTATGGTGATATTTGGAAAGAGGATGTAAAGACGGTCATGGGGTATTAATTTGGTGGAGTTTGGAGGTGGTCCGCCGCCGTGAGGCGATTTCCGGTCGGCGGACCACGGCGGAGGCGGAGAAGTATATGAGGGCGGCTAGGGTTTGTTTAGTGAAAGAGATGAGGAGGGAAATGAGACCGTCTTTAAGGTTTAGGGGGGGCTCGGACAGTTTTAAGGGGATTAAGTGACCATTTTCGAGCCGTTGGATTCGTATGGATCAACGGTTGGGATTGCTTGGGGCTAAATGGGGTCGTTTTGGGTAGGTGGATTGGACCGGGTGGATTTGGTATTTGGGCTTGGGGCTTGTTGATACTCAATTTTTCCCTGTATATTTTTTATATGCAAAATATCTTTAAACAATAGCGTATATATATATAAGTATGTCCAAGCATCTTACTATTTTTTCCTTTAATTTTTAAGGTTTTTACACTGATTTATTTCCCTTTTTCATCCATAAAAACCCAATGATTATTTCCAAAATTGTTATTTTGGTAATTCATTTATTGGAAATTTTATATTTATATTAAAATATGGCTCAGCAATTTTTTACACATTTTTTACAAATTTATTTGGTATTTTTAAGGATAGAATTGCATAATTGCAATATTAGCCATTTTTAGGTTTAAATTCGTCTCATATTCATAAAATGAGATTTCTTATTTTTAAATGGATAATTATGTATTATAGATCATTTTGGTGCTTTCAATTTATTTCCAGAAATTAATTTACTATTTTTTATAATTTTAAAAGGAAAAATTGGCTATTTAAATAATAACCCAATTCGTTTCAATTTTAGCCTAAAATCTGACCCCAAATTGGACCTCAATTTCCAGCCCAATTTCAATTAAAACCCGACCCAGGCCCCAATTACCCCTACCCGACCCAAAACCATATTAAATCCTGGCCGTTGATCTAAAAGATCAACGACCCTCATACGTTCTTACCATTTTAAGCCAAACGACCCCCCCAAACCCCTCATTTGCCTTACTCGTCTCTATCTCTCTAACCTCTGGTTCTCTATAGAACCTTCCCCCCTTCCCCTCCTCTCCGATGAGTTCTCTTCATCTTCTCCGGCCACCTTCTGACCTGAATCCATGGTGGTTTCACCACCCACCAAGCCACCTACGGCCCCTCACGTTTGGTTACTGAATTTTCATGACTTGACCACGAAGAGTTGGGTCTAGACCTCTGTCGATTCAAGTTCCACGACCATCTCCGTCCTTGCTCTGGCAAGCCGTGTCTGTTCGAGCCTGACCTCAACTCCTTCTGTTTAGATCCAAGCCTTTCTCACCGTTTGGGTTCCTCTGAAAACCCTAGCTTTGAGGTTTTTCTGATATCTTTAGATCTGTTCCAGATCTATGCTTTCCCTAAGCTTTTAAACGATTTTCCGATATTTTTTCAAAAGTTATACTTTCAAAACCTTTGTTCTCCGATTTAGGGTTTTGAGTTATGCTTATCTGATTTTCTTGCGTGTTTCTCTGATTTTCTTCTTCTCTTGTGTGTTTTCTACTATGTTCTTGTTAAATCTCTTCTACCATGCTTTTCTATTATATTGTTTCTACAATGTTCTTGTTAAATCTCTTCTACCATATTTTTCTATTATATTGCACCTACTGTGTTCTTGTTAAATCTCTTCTACCATGCTTTTCTATTATATTGCTCCTACTGTGTTCTTGTTAAAATTTCTCCTACCATGTTCTTATTTGTTTCTTATACCAGTTCTCTACTATGGGTCGCATGTTACTCTTTTACTTTGTTTCTCATGAGTATCTGTTATTGAAAAAGCATGTCGAAGGTCCCAGTTCCTTTATGAGACCTTTGAACTTGTTTCGACTAGTATCTTTTGCTTTTGATTACTTGCGCTCTCATCTCGGCACTCGATTGATGCTAAAACCCTAAAATTTAGGGGTTCATCCGAGTTTGAGAACATTGGCTATGTGATATGTTTGTTCTTCATCTATAAAGCTGTCTGATTTCAGAAACCCTAACTATTTCGAGGTTCTGAACTTGTTTCTCAACTGAGTCTCGAAATTCTTTGTCTCAACCTCTGTCTCTTTAAGCAATTCTAATTTTCCACCAAAACTTTCTAAGGTCTTTTACACTGGATCTTTGTATGCTACTAGATGCTACTTCTCTTCTACATTGCTAACCTATGTGACTACCATGCTCCTATAGTCTATTATCTACTGATTTTTCATTGACACGACATCTTCTTAACATGTTTGTATGATCTTTATATGCGTTGAGCTTCCCCTCTAAAATGGCTTTCAAATTTTGATTAGTTTCAGACTTCCTTCTGTATAGGTTTGATTGATTTCTTTCCTTGTTTGCTGATTTCCCTATGACTCGATCTCAGTTATTTGACTTTCCTTAACTTTTCTGACTTGGTTCATTCATGGACCAGTGATTACAAAATCTCTGACCCTTAATTTACTGATTACTAATTGATTTTTCTTACCTTATTTATGCAACCGTGTTTTTCAAAATTCTACCCTCAAATAATGGTATGCTAGCATTCTCCATTGCTGGTTATGCCCACAGCCTGCTCTTGCCTCTTATTAATTTTTCTATGCCCCCTGAACCCCTTATGTGTACTTATTTGTAGCCATTTCCCTTTCCTCTCCCCCTTTAGAATTCTGTTTCTGCACTTGCACACTCTCTTAGTCTTTAAGTTCTGCCCCTCTCTTGTGAGCCTTTCCTTGGGACCTTTGAGCTCCCTCTGAACTTGGACACTTGAGGGCTGACCTTTCCACACTGCACTTGTGTTAATCTGATAATGTATTTGGGGTGTGAGCATTGCCCGGAGTCCCCTTTGAGGCTCTTAGGGAACTTTGACACATCCAAATGGGAGAAAGGCTTTGGATCATGATCTTATGGAGTTGGTTTACCTCATATTTCAGGCATGAAGTCTGAATCAGCCTCTCCTTTATCGTACTTGTATTTGTATTTTTTCTGATGTATTTTTTTTATTTTATTCTGGGCTGTAATAATTTGTAATAAACTCTTGGGGATGGCTAGTGAAAAGGGCGGGTAACTATGTATGCAAAGGGTAGATACCATGCCTATAGGATCCTTGTCCTACACTTAGGCAAGCCTTAGGGTAAAAATAAAAATCTGAATCTTTTCTAATAACTACAACCAGCGGGCAGGCCTGATTCGGGCTTCTTATCTAAATTATGTAATAAATCAGTTCGCCTCACCTTAAGTTCTTAATTAGACCTTAACTAGTATGTGTAAGTCATGCTAAATTATGTGCTTCTTTGTGTAAAGGGGATATATCTGAGCCTTTGCGTGTTATGTGCTTTTCCCCAACTTGCTATACATGTTTTGTATGTCGCCTTAGAATTTTTGCCTTTCAAACCACAAATAAGCCTAAGATCCCTACCTCCCTTAGGATTAGTAGTCCTAAATACCTCGGGACTGATAGGATGAGGACGGGTAGTAGCATTCAATAGGTAAGCGAGACCATTCCGCGCTTAATACCTTAACGGGGTGGGAAGGGTAGATATGGATATGATGACTATGCGATAATGTCACGTGTAGCCCCTCATTGAGGAGTGATTACCGGGCATTATGTGGGGTGATCCATATCATTCATAAACCTAGGACCCCCCTCCCTTTATTCTTTCTTTCCAGTATTTTGAACCTTTTTTTAATCAGCTTTTCTAATTGTTATTTCAAACCTTGTTTACTTTCAAACCTTTATGTGATAAAAAATCTCCTCTTATTTGAGCCTTATTTGTCTATATGCTAATTGTACCCAAATTCACAATAATAGTCTGGCCGGGAACCACACTAGTGGATTGTGAGGGGTGCCTAACACCTTCCCCTTAGAATAATTTCAAGCCCTTACCCAATCTCTGGTTACTCAAATCAAACCTCCTTGGTGTCCTAATGCACCCTAATCATTAGGTGGCGACTCTTTAAATCAAACCCAATTCCCAAAAGGAATGAGTTGTCCTCCCCAAATGTCACAAACCCGATTTTCGCGGAGGAAAAAGGGGGCGCGACAACATGGCGACTCTGCTGGGGATCTTTTAAGGCTTTTACCATTTTAGGCCTTTATTGTGAATTTATGCTTCTTCACGCACAATTATTTGTTTATTTCTTTTAAGCATTCAATTTTCTTTTCGATTGCAAAACTGACTTGTCTTTTTTTTTCTTTACTGCTTTCCTTTACTACTGCCTTAAACCATGAAAACTGTTGTATTTACTGCTTTCTTTAACGTGCAAATACGTGACAACATGCCTTTAATTGTTGCATAATCATGCTCGACATCATATTCCACTCGTGCCAAACAAATACCATAGCAACGCTTATAATGAGTTATTGCGCTCTTCATATATTATCACCCCCTAAATCCGAAAACGGCATATTTGCAGTAAAATCAGTCGATCAACGGTGTAGTCGACGGTTCCGTGCCTTTCCCCCTTGAGTTGTCCGCTCAAGGGTACCAGTCTAGAACCCCATAGAAACCTCACTCTATTTAAACTGTGGATGCATCATGGTCAAACCTAGCCGAGTCAGTTATGTTGTCCACATAATGACTCTTTAAGATAGCCTTGTATAAAGTCCACCGGGTTCCCCTGAAACCCAAACGGACATTATCACGTTCTATGCATTTATTTGGAGAACTACATGCTTTTATGAAAATTATTGATGTTAAATAGTCGAGTTCGATGGGGGAAAAGGCCTAAGCTTATTCTTTGCAGATAATGAGGCACGAAATCCCCAGATTCGGCATGGTTACCAACATCCACCCGAGATTACTAAACTGGTGGAAGGATCTTCATTCCAGTGACCAGACTCTTGTCCGAAAATATCTAGGGAATTTACCCTCCCTCCTGGAAATCCAACCCAGCAACAAGATCATTGAAGCTGCTACTCTCTTTTGGGATTGTGAGAGGTCCGTCTTCCGCTTCGGGGAGATTGAAATGATACCTTTGCTAGAAGAAATAGGAGGATTAGCCGGCTTGGTATGGGAGACTCTAGGTTTATTGATGCCTGAGAACCGCAAGGGCAGAGGTTTCCTCAAAATGATGGGTCTAAAGAAGAATCCAGAACTGACATGCCTCAAAGAATCCTATATCCCTTTCGATTATTTGTACGAGAGGTACGGTCACAGCAAATCCTACCGTACCTACCCTGATGAGTTTGCCATTACCTCATTGGGTCATATCCATTGAAGGGTCTTTGTATTCATGTTCTGTTTTCTGGGGATGATTGTGTTTCCAATGAAGAAAGCAAGTATCCACACCCGACTAGCCATGGTCACTAAAACTTTAATGGAAGGAATTGGAGGGCAACCATTCAGCATTGTGCCCATGATCATCGCAGAAATATACCGAGCCCTAGAGAAATATCAACGGGGAGCTAATCACTTCGAGGGTTGCAATTTTCTACTTCAGCTGTGGCTCATGGAGCATCTACAAAAGGGTGAATACCGACAAGAGATCCAACGAAGGGACTGGGACAATCATATCGCTTTCCATCACCCAAAGCGAATGAATTATATCCCTGATATGTTTGCTCATCCAGAGGATGCCAAAGGATGGTTCAAGCTATTTGATAATCTGACCGAGGAGCAAGTACAATGGATGTTCGAATGGTTTCCAACTGAAGAATTCATCGCCCGATCCCGAGACGCACCTTTTCTGATATTAATCGGTCTGAGAGGAACGTACCCTTACGTCCCTCTCCGAGTTATGAGGCAAGCTAGTAGGAACCAGGTTGTACCCGGGGTCGACAAGATGAGTCATTTCCAGGCTGACGATAGTCCCTACAAGTGCCAGGCTCAGCATATGTGGCACTGCAAGATCGTCATGGGAAGGGATACCATCGAACCAGATCGATACCACGCCGGTTGTACTCCTTACTATTCCGGTTTGTTGGAAGGATAATCATGATGGTATGGGTGAACCTGGGTTCGTTTGAGGTCACAGGATCATAGATGAAAAGGCCGAGGCACAGGTTAAATACAACCAACTGTGCAAGAGGATTCGGGAATGTGAAAGTGAGCACCGTGAAATACAAGAAGCCAACCAAAGGCTGATTGAAGAGTGGAAAGACATGGCTGTCAGTGCCAACAAGCGACTGGGATACTTGGAGCGCGGTTTAGTTGAGCTGGAAAGGAAATTTCTTAAAAGGATCGAGGATTGCTAGAATGCTGAAAGAAACGAGGGCGGGCACCTAGCCAGAGCCTACCTGTTGCTGGGACTTCGCGAGCTGGTGAAGTTGTTCGATGGAGCCAAAGATGCCGAGTCTGTGGAAGGTCCTTCTGGGACCAAATAGATAGGAGTTTTCATTTCTGCTTTATAAAATGTAATAAGGCCTATGGCCACTAGTGACATTTTTATTTCCTGATATTTAGTGTCGTTTTGGGATTCGTCTACTTTTATCAATAAAATAAGGCATTTAGCATTCTAAGTTCTCCAAATCAACTTGTCGCTAGGCCTACCTCAGGCACAAAGAGGTTCCCCCAAATTAGGACCACGTCTTAGTTTTTCCCGCACTATGTGTTTAAAATATTGCTA
>NW_017674785.1:12387-18910 GCF_001879085.1 Nicotiana attenuata | reverse complement strand
GTTCTCTAAAAGATAAGATCTAGACGCTAATTGACAACAAGATTATTGTGGCAAAGGAACCTGCTCCAAATATCCGCAATAACCCTCTGCCAGACCACAAGGGTGGAGGCGTTCACATGATTGAAATAGAGGATGATTGGGACCCCAAGGGATCGATCGGTTTGATCACAGAAGGTGACGATCCAAAGAAGCCAATAGTTACCCTTAATCCGATTGTAGTCCAAATTCAGCCCTCTGGGGACGCCGAGATAAATATGTCCATGCCACTTGAGTTTGATGCATCATCATCTACAAAGACGCCAGCACCAATTGAGGTTGAATTCGTGTCTCCAGCAAAGGCACCTACACCATTCAAAGTTGCAGTTTTACCGCCCAAGGTACAGGCTCCGTTCGGGGTAAAGATAGCCACGCCAATTCCAGTGGCAATGTCAGCCATAACACCGTTCCATACAAAGGCTATACCATGGGACTACACAACCGAGGCAAGAAGGAAAGGCAAAGTTATGTTCGGGGAAGCTATTGCGGCACAGGATATGAGGAGAACCGGTAGGGTTTATACCCCGGAACATTTGGCTGAGTCAAGCAAGCAGGCCTCTAGTCGGGCAACCATCACCGAGACTGGGCCCGACGATCTTTGGAGAAAGATACGGGCCAAGGAATACTCGGTCGTTGATCAGCTGAACAAAACACCGGCGCAGATTTCCATCCTTGCTTTACTGCAGAACTCCGATGCGTATAAAAATGCCCTATTGAGGGTACTGAGTGAGGCGTATGTACCGAGCAACATCACCGGCGGGGAGATGGCTAACATGGTAGGCCGGGTATTGGAAAGTCACAAGATCACTTTCCATGAAGATGAGCTGCCACCAGAAGGGTTGAGTCACAACAAGGCGTTGCACATCACCGTGCAATGCAAAGATTATTTTGTCACCAGAGTCCTGATCGATGGGGGATCTAGCCTCAATATTTGTCCGTTGGTAACACGCAGGACATTGGGAAAGGGACTGCATGAGATCAAGGATGGGTCCATCAACGTCAATGCTTTCCACGGTTCCCAAAGGTCCACCATTGGGGAAATTAGCCTATGTTTACAAATGGGGCCTACTTGGTTTGATGTGGATTTTCAAGTGATAGACGTGCCGGCATCTTACAATCTGCTGTTAGGACGACCCTGGATTCATGCTGCTGGGGCCGTAGCGTCAATACTACACCAGGCGGTGAAGTTTGAGTGGAATCACCAGGAGGTAATCATCCACGGCGACGGTAGTAATCCCATATACAGTCGCCAAACCATCCCAGCAATCGGAGGCAGAAGAAAGATAGGCGGGGAGACTTATCACCACATCGAATGGGTCAACGCCGTTGATAAAGACAAATAGTGGGATAACAAAATTGAAAGCATATTGAACTGGAGCGGATATGAACCTGGCAAGGGACTTGGCAAGAACCTCCAAGGAATCGCTAAGCCTATCAAACTTAAGAAACATGGCACCACCTTTGGTCTAGGATATGAGTATACCTGGGAAGAGTTCAACAACTGGTTGCCACCATGGCGTGGTCCTTACTATCCATTGGAGCAGCCAATACCATACTTGGAACAAACTTTCCAACCGGCCAAAGTTATCTATGGTTCAGAAAAAGAGGAAGCACTGGCAGCGATGAGGAATTTGTTCCTGGGAGACGATGATATGGATTGTTGTGTCATTCTCGAGGAGGAGGGGAGGAAGGCCCTTCCATATAGGCTGTGAGCAGAGGAGCATGCCTCAATAACTGGACCATCAGAACCACTAGAGCCCGGCGAGCCTTAGGGTAGCAAGGCTGAACAAGCATCATGCACTATCTTTTATTTTTACTAATTGACTTTCCTTTCGCATTTTAAATTTTGCAATAAGATCTTCAATGTTCAAAACAGTTATGAAATTTATCAAAGCATTTCAATTTTTGCTTATAAATCAATACTCTTATTATTTTCTCTCATTACTTTACTTATACAACATTAGTATTACTTGTCTTGATGAACCAATGACTGTGACATGCAATGAGACAATGCGACAAACGGATATAGATTTAGAGGAAGATGACATACCGGAAGAGATTGTCAAAGAAGTTGTGAATTTTGAAAACAGACCAAAGTCCAACCCGGACGAGACTGAGATTGTTAACCTGGGAGACGAAGAGAATGTCTAAAAAACACGAATCAGCGTTCACTTATCACCGTCAGAAAAGGAAGAGTACAAAGAATTTCTAAGAAAATATGAGGACATATTCGCCTGGTCGTATGATGACATGACTGGTCTGAGTACATCTATTGTGGCACACAAACTGCTAACTGATCCGACATGTTTGCCGGTAAAACAGAAGCTCAGAAAGTTCAAGCCAGATATGAGTATGAAAATCAAGGAAGAAGTCACCAAGCAGGTCAAAGCCAAAGTCCTCAGGGTAGTGGAATACCCAACATGGTTAGCTAACATTGTGCCAGTGCCAAAGAAGGACGGAAAGGTTAGAGTCTGTGTCGATTACCGGGATCTCAACCGGGCCAGTCCGAAAAACAATTGCCAAACATACACATCCTGATCGACAACTGCACTAAGCATGAGCTGTAGTCATTTGGGGATTGTTTCGCTGGTTATCATCAGATCTGGATGGACGAGTAAGATGCTGAGAAGACGGCTTTCATTACGCCGTGGGGAATGTACTGCTACAAGATGATTCCGTTTGGGTTAAAGAATACAGGGGCCACCTACATGAGGGCGATGACTACCATTTTTCATGATATGATACACAAGGAGATCGAGGTGTATGTAGATGACGTTATCATCAAGTCCAAGAAGGCCACTGATCAAAGGGAAGATTTAAGAAAGTTCTTCAACAGATTGCGGGGATACAACCTAAAGCTGAATCCCGCAAGTGTGCATTTGGGGTTCCCGCTGGAAAATTACTTGGGTTTATTGTGAGCCGCCGGGGAATAGAACTAGATCCATCAAAAGTCAAGGCTATTCAGGAGTTACCGCCGCCTGGGAGCAAAAAGTATGTGATGAGCTTCCTAGGGCGTCTCAACTATATCAGTCGCTTCATAGCACTGTCCACAATCATATGTGAACCCATCTTCAAGATGCTGAGGAAAGATGCCGAGACAAGCTGGACCGAAGATTGTCAGAAAGCTTTTGACAAAATCAAGGAGTACCTGTCCACACCACCAGTTCTGGTCCTGCCAAAACCAGGACGACCTTTGCTGCTCTATCTATCTGTATTGGATGGAGCCTTCGGATGTGTTCTGGGACAACATGACGAGACAAGAAGAAAGGAGCAAGCCATATACTACTTGAGTAAGAAGTTCACACCTTATGAAGCATGGTACTCTCTGCTGGAATGCACTTGTTGTGCTTTGACCTGGTAGCCCAGAAGCTGAGACATTACTTTTGTGCCTACACTACATACCTCATATCAAGGATGGATCCTTTGAAGTACATCTTTCAGAAGCCCATGCCCACTGGCAAGCTAGCCAACTGGCAAATCATGTTGAGTGAATTTGACATTGTCTACGTAACTCAGAAAGCAATCAAAGGACAGGCACTAGCAGATCACCTTGCGGAAAACCCCGTAGATGGAGAATATGAACCTTTAAAAACATATTTTCCCAATGAAGAGGTATCGTTCGTAGGAGAAGACATTGCAGAATCCTATGACGGTTGGAGAATGTTTTTCGACGGAGCGGAAAATTTAAAAGGAGTTGGCATAGGAGCAGTCCTAGTATCAGAAACCGGTCAACACTATCTATTGTCAGCTAAACTCAGATTCCCCTGCACCAACAATATGGCCGAGTACGAAGCCTGCATCCTAGGGCTCAAAATGGCCATTGACATGAACGTTCAGGAGTTGTTAGTAATCGGGGATTCAGACTTACTCATACATCAAGTCCGAGAAGAATGGGCAACCAAGAACTCTAGGATACTCCCGTATCTGCATCACGTGCAAGAACTAAAGAAGAGGTTCACAAAGATGGAATTCCAACATGTTCCCAGAATCCAGAATGAATTCGCCGATGCACTGGCCACCCTGTCATCCATGATACAACATCCAGACAAAAACTTCATTGATCCCATTCCAGTAAAGATCCATGATCAGCCAGCTTATTGTGCCCATGTTGAAGAAGAAGCAGATGGAAAACCTTGGTTTCATGATATCAAGGAATATTTAGCAAAGGGAGGGTACCCAGAACTTGTAAATCCTATTCAGAAGCGCACACTTCGGAGGCTGTCCAACAATTTCTTTCACAGTGGAGGAATCCTGTATAGGAGGACTCCTGATTTGGGACTGCTCAGGTGTTTCGACGCAAAGGAAGCATCCAAGATGCTAGAAGAAATCCATGCTGGGACCTGTGGTCCACATATGAACGGCTTTGTTTTAGCCAAGAAGATACTCCGGGCTGGTTACTTTTGGATGACTATGGAAACAGACTGCATCCGGTATGTCCGAAAATGCCACCGCTGTCAAATACATGCAGACATGATAAAGGTGCCTCCTAATGAGCTTAATGCAACAAGCTCACCATGGCCTTTCGCCGCCTGGGGAATGGATGTCATTGGACCAATCGAGCCTGCCGCCTCCAATGGGCACAGATCCATCCTAGTGGCAATTGACTATTTCACTAAATGGGTCGAAACAGCATCTTACAGAGCAGTAACTAAGAAGGTCGTGGTAGACTTTGTCCGCGACCGCATCGTTTATCAATTCAGAATTCCAGAATCAATCATCACTGACAATGGCTCCAACCTCAACAGTGACTTGATGAAAGCTATGTGTGAAACCTTCAAGATCAGCCACAAGAATTCCACAGCCTACACGCCGCAAATGAATGGAGCTGTAGAGGCCGCCAACAAGAACATTAAGAAGATACTGAGGAAAATGGTAGAGAAGCATAAGCAGTGGCATGAGAAGCTATCATTTGCTTTATTGGGGTATCGCACCACAGTCCGCACATCAACTGGGGAAACAACCTATATGCTAGTTTATGGTACAGAAGCCGTCATTCCAGCCGAAGTAGAAATTCCTTCCTTAAGGATCATACAAGAAGCTGAGCTCGACGACGCAGAATGGGTGGGAAGTCGTTACGAGCAGTTAGCTCTCATTGATGGAAAAAGAATGAATACAGTTTGCCACGGTCAGCTTTACCAGAACAGGATGTCCAGAGCCTTTAACAAAAGAGTCAAGCCGAGACAGTTCACACCAGGGCAGCTGGTATTAAAGAAAATCTTCCCGCATCAAGATGATGCCAAAGGGAAATTTTCTCCCAACTGGAAAGGCCCATACATGGTTCACCGGGTTCTGACTGGAGGAGCCCTTATACTTGTAGAAATGGACGGAGAGATCTGGCCAAAGCCAATTAATTCAGATGCAATCAAGCGTTACTACGTGTGATCTTTATGTTTTCCATATATGTTGTATTTGAACTACGTCTTACCTGATTCCCGTTTAGGAGGGGATACGTAGGCAGCCCTATGGTTTCGGTCACAATTCAATAAAAAAATTCATTTCCCCTGCAATTGGAAACTGGGGCAGAATTTTGAGGAGGAAGTAACTTCAGCCGATCATCGCAAGCAGCCGTCAGAAGCATCAACCCATTAAACTGGGGCAGAATTTTGAGGAGGACCCTCAAAATTCTGTAGCAAGAGAGGTCACAATGTCTTGAGCCACGTCACAGTCGTCGGTTCATCTAAAAGTTATTTCTTAAATATATACTTATGTCATATTGGTTTTATTTTTTCTACAAATTCATGCCGTTTATTATCGAAGTCGCTTTGTTCAGCAACGCTACCCCAACGATACATACCATATCACCAGATTAAAGCCGAACGGGTAAATAAGGCCAGCAGGGATACGAACTAACCTCCCCTCTACAAAACTCACGATTTTTCTTTGGATGCAGACACTTGGATTGCGAAAGCACCTGACATACTGTACACTCACAAGAAAAACATTGTTCAGGGATACAACTCTTAGAAATTGTTGCATTTGCTACCTCCACACACCGGTGATATGCCCTATATCACAATATCCCCAGCAGTCACAATTATCGCAGCCTGTTATCAGCTAAGGAACTCTATTACCAAACACTGTCTCCATCTGCATTTTGTGCATTGCATAAGGCTACCATTCTGCCTTTCGAGACTAAACACTGTCTCCATCTGCATGTTTGCATTGCATAAAGCTACCATTCTGCCTTCCGAGACTAAACACTGTCTCCATCTGCATTTTTTGCATTGCATAAGGCTACCATTCTGCCTTCCGAGACTAAACACTGTCCCCATCTGCATTTTTTGCATTGCATATGGCTACCATTCTGCCTTCCGAGACTAAACACTGTCTCCATCTGCATTTTTTGCATTGCATAAGTCTACCATTCTGCCTTCCGAGACTAAACATTGTCTCCATCTGCATTTTGCATGGCTGAAAGATCGCCACTTCATTTACACTTGCATGGCTAGAAAGCTCGCCTACTTCTATTCACTACGTTGAACGGTCT
>NW_017674785.1:0-11723 GCF_001879085.1 Nicotiana attenuata | reverse complement strand
GATCGTTCCCTTTTCTGCAAGAGAGCATCGACCATTGTTTCTTCTTCCATGGAGAACAAAAATGCTGAAGAAATCTAGAGAGCTGAAGAGCCTTCAGCCGCAATACCGGACAAAAACACAAAAATAAACCTTTCTTCTTCATCTTCCTCATGGATCTAACACCACAAAACCCTAGAACTTAGCTCCATCTCCATAGCTCACGCCGGACTCTCCTCTCCCCACCAGCGGTGAACTCGTCGTTACACCCCAAACAACAACCAAAACCTGAAGCAGACGATCCACCATTTTGGACCTGGACTTCATCTTCTCCATCGAAAACTAACAGTGTCTAAACAAAATCTATCCAACGGATCTCTACACACAAGAACAACATACTTCGAGATTTCCTTGATGTAAAACTCACAAGACAACTACGTAGCGCATAAAACATTCTGTTTCGTCTCCTTAGTTTCAGACTTTCGCTTCTCCATGAACGGAGTTTGTTTGAGCGATTTGAGTTCACGACGAGCCCCGTTGTTGAGTGTTGTCGTGGTTCCAGCGAGTCCCGAGCTTTTCGATTGAATATCGAAGGTCGATTCTATTGGTTTTTGGCCGAAGCCCGTTCGAGGTTGTCGCGTCGAGGTCTCCAGTGCTGGTTCTGTCGCCGGGAAGGTATGTGCCTTTGGTCAGTCTTTTGCCTTTGTGTTGTGTTCAGAAGTACTACTCTTCATGTTTGATGAATCGTTTGGCTAATACTATTGTTTGAATTGCGTCGTTAGCGGTTTCTGAAATTCTTTTCAATTTTGTGTCATTTTGTATTATGTTACGTTCCAGTTGAGTCTTGTTTCCTAGTAAGGCCATGTTTGAATGAGTTTGAAAATCATTATAGTGGTGCTAATTGGATTGAAAATCAGTTTTACTTCAACGTACATAGCATTAACATGGTTGGATATTTGTAGTATATGCATGAGCGTTAGTTTGCTAAATAAGATGAGGAAATTCTTCCGGCCAATAATTGTTATTTCGTTGTTCAGAACTAACCGGAGAAAACTGTTTGTTATAGGCACTATTTTAACAGTGTTTAGGGAAATCACATAAAATGAACCCCGTAATTTGCATTAGTTGAGTACAATCCTTTGATCCCTAGAATTCGAGGCGTGCCATTTAGCAAATTTCTATGGCCCTCGCAAAGTTAAAAGTACGTAGTTGCTTTTAGGCGCTTTATTTTAATAATATTACTTTCCTAAATTCGGGTGCACATTTATGTGACCCAAATCCAAATCTCAACGATGTTAAAATATGTCAAAAACCACGGGTGCATTTATGTGACGTGGTTCGAGACGTGTTTTAATAACGTTGCAATTTTCTTTTAAAAAATAAATAAAAGCGGTTAAAGTTAAATTTGCACATAGGTTCGTAATTGTTTAAAATCAGATAATTCAAGCCGAATATGACAGTTGAGCGACCGTGCTAGAACCACGGAACCCGGGAATGCCTAACACCTTCTCCCGGGTTAACAGAATTCCTTACTCAGATTTCTGGTTCGCGGACTGTTAAACAGAGTCATTCTTTTCCTTGATTCGGGATTCTAAACCGGTGACTTGGGACACCATAAATCTCTCAAGTGGCGACTCTGAATCTTAATAACAAATCCCGTTTCGATTGTCCTTTAATTGGAAAAACTCCCTTTATTATACTCCTTTACGGGGGTGTAGTAAAAAAGGAGGTGTGACAGCTCTGGCGACTCTGCTGGGGACAAGAACCCAGAATTTCGGTTCAGGGTTCAGAATTCGAGCTTAGATATATTGTTGTATTTGGGCTTTATCTGTTATCTGATTTTATTACATATTTGGGACTAATGTGCAAAATATTACTTTTTACCGCTTTGATATTATCTGAACTGTATATATAAAACTGTTACGAAACCCTTCTCTTCTCATCTCCGGGGATGTGCTCGCTGGTCGAGACTCCCTATTTTGTTAGTGTCATACCTTGAAATAAGAAAGAGGCCGGACAAGTTACTAAGCCGGACGATCTCGCGGGTCCCCGGTACGTAGTCCCCTCCTCGACTCGAGTTGTCCGCTCGGGTACTCAGTCTAGAACCCATACCCAGGATTTGAACCTAGAATAACTTGACTTCATGCCGGATCCCTAGTAGGAGCGCTTATTTGCATCACGTGCATATGACTTAGGGGACTCAACACAGGGGTTGGGTCCGTCTAGGACAGGTATACCCAAAATAACAGACCATCTTGATGCATCCTATCTGCTACATGTTGCATTTATTCAAGGGGAAAAGGGTCATTTGGCTGACCAATGAAAGTTGAGGGCAAATGAAAAAGTGAAAAAAAAAGAGAAGAAAAAAAGAGAGGATGAAGTGGGGAAATAAAGCAAGTGGAGCCTAGTTGTGTTTTTGTTACTTTTTTTTATTTAAGAAAAGAGAGAGCTTGGAAATTTCAAAAAGATTTTACACTTTTTCGTCATTTCCAGAAAATCAAAAATCAAAAAAAAGAGAAAAAGAAAATCCAAAAAGATTTTGCATCCTTTTTCAAGAAAAAGAAAAAAAAAATATGTTTTCTCTAAATTAGTTGTTTTTTAATTTTTACCCGTATCCAATCTGCCCGAACTACGCATACCTGATTCTCGTCTTTCGGGGCGTGATATGTAGGCAACCCACATAGGGTCCGGTCTTCCTAGCAAGTTTAGGTTCTTGGCTTTGCGGGGTCTTAGCCAAATTTTGCACTTCTGGCCACCTTTTGGCTAAATAAGTCATTTTGCAAAAAACAGCCTCAATCATGTCTTGTATGTGTCCAGTAGCGAGTGTTATTGTCTCACATAGTGTTGGTTTAAGTTTTCTCATACAGGTGTGAATTTACTAACCGGAGTTTGAGCAGGACAGATACCCCAGGACCGTTGCATTCAGGAATTGCTTAAGGAGATTTATTTTTATTTTTATTTTTAGTTATTTTTTTTTTTATGTCGTCTTTTACTTTCTAGTTTTGTACATTAATGTCAAGTTTTGTTATTGTACTTTTATTTTGCATTTGAAAAGGTGTGTAATAAATCAAAAAAAAAAAGGATGTTGCATTTTATATTTCCGTTATAAGTTTTCTTTAGAATAATAGTTCTAGAAATGAAAAAAAAAAATTTGAGGTTGTTTTTCCTTTAGGCAATTAATATCTAGAACTTAAAATGAATTGTTTTTATGTTTCCTTTAGTATATTAGGACCAAAATTCAAAGAAAGAGAATTTTCTTTTAGTACTTCTTTAAAAGCTTTCTTTAAGGTATTAATCTCAAAAATCCAAAAAAAAAAAAAGATTTTCTTTTGAGGTGTTTCTTTGGAAAATTAGTGAAAAATGAAAAAAGAGTTTCTTTATTTTCATTAGAACTTTAGGATATTGTACATAGAAAAAAATACTTTATTTTTTTATCATTAGAATGTCTTCTTTAGGCAATCAAAATTAAAATCCAAAAACATTTTGTTTTATCTTTTTCATTGCTTGTTTCGAAATCTTGCGTCAGGATATCAAATGAAAATTCGAAATGCTTTTCTTTGGTTTATTGTTCTGACTTCATTTCAGAAAAAAGAATCAAAAAATATTTTCTTCTTGTAGGATTTTTCCTTAATAATTTTCCATAGAGTGTGTTTCAAAAAGAGAAAAAAAATATATGCTCGTTAAGCTTGAGTTTAGGATAGGTTATAGAGCATTGAGTCTAGAAAATTCAGAGAAAAAAAAAAGATTTGCTTCTTTTACTCCTATTTTCTCATCAGAGTAGTCATTAAAGAAAAAGAAAAAAAAGAGAATGTCGGTTTGTTTACTTTATTCCCGTTTTTTCAGAACTACGCAAAGATCTGATTCATGCGGCGCCATGATACGTAGGCAACCTACATAGGGTTCGATCGAATCATTTTTTTATTATTAAAAGGAAAAAAAAGAAAAAAAGGAGGAAAAACAAGAAAACAAAAAAAAGGTGAAATTATGGGACGTGAGAAATAAGAGGAAAGAAAAGAGTGATAATTAGACAAAAAAAGGAAGGAAAATGATCAGGCAAGTGCTAGAAAAGCAAAGGAAAGAGAGGATTGAAGTGAACAAATTGGGATGATGCCAACTGACCTTCGTACCCTCGAAGTCACTTTAGAACCGATAACTGTGTCTAGGTGCATTGCATTAAATGTGATATTTTTAGTTGTTAATTGCCCTAACGCTAACATGATGACTTCATTTTGTTCTCCTCATTATAGCAGAAGGGTGGTTGGTTTGTGGTTCTTAAGGTAACTCGTCCATACAACACAAGGTCAAAGGGCAAGGTAGCCATGGCTAGAAAAAACTTGGGCACAAGAGTTGTTGACCCGTCAAGGGAGGTTGTGGAGTCGGAGTCTGAATTGAAAGAGGAGTCCAAAGGGTGAAACAACAGATGGCAGAAATGTATCAGTCTTGGATCAGGGGGCATCCTCCACCTTCATTCCCCACTAACTACACTGAAAAGCCTGCAACTGTCTCACCACTATCCCAAATCCAGATTCCCACTGCTACTAATATCACCCCACAACCTTTTCACACTTTACCCGCCAAAACCACCTCATATACCGCTTCTTTGGCCACTCATGCTCTTGCAGCTCCTCCACCAGCTATTTTTCCTCGATCCTCTAACGAGACTGTGTTCAGAGTCCCCGATGCCCAACACTATGCTCCAGAACCAACTTTCAAAGTCTCGGATCCGTACTCTCATGCTCCTCCTTTTGAGGCTCCTAGTGAAACTGAAAAGCCTGGTAAGACAGTGGAGCAAGATGAGATATCCAGGAAGGTGAAAATCTTAGAGCAATCTTTAAGAAGCATGCAAGGGATAGGGAGCCAGATAAGCATGGCTTACAAATACTTGTGCTTGTTTCCCGACGTCCAACTGCCTGGTGGGTTTAAGATGCCAAAGTTTGATTTATATGATGGGCACAGAGACCTCGTGGCTCATTTGAGAGGTTACTGCAGTAAGATGAGAGGCGTTGGTGGGAATGACAAATTATTGATGGCGTATTTCAGTCAGAGCTTGAGTGGGGCAGCTCTGGAGTGGTACACCCGCCAAGATGCTAATAAGTGGTACACGTGGGACGATATGGCTCAGGCTTTTGCCAGGCACTTTCAGTATAATATTGAAATCGTCCCGGATCGCAGGTCCCTCGCCAAGATGGAAAAGAGGCCTAATGAAAGCTTTAGGGAGTACGCGCTCAGATGGAGAGAGCAAGCTGCCAGAGTCGATCCCCCGATGAAAGAAAAGAGATGGTCGACTACTTTCTTCAAGCTCAAGAACCAACTTACTTTGAGCATTTGATCACGGCTGTGGGTAGGCCTTTTAATGATGTGGTAAAAATGGGAGAAATGGTAGAAGATGGGCTGAAGTCTAGCAAGATCATGAGTTATTCTGCTTTAAAAGCCACAACACAAGCAATTCAGAATGACACAGGAAGTGCGCTCGGTCAGAAGGAACACGATGATGTTACCATGGTTATTTCAAAGTCACGACATGGACCAAAGGGTCCGCTTCACCAATATACCCAGCCTCAACTCCAACCCCAAACCTATCCTCGGGCTCCACATAATCCACCTCAGTACTATCCTCCAAACAATGTCAGGTCATCTATCCAACCACCAGGTCACTCCCTATGGCGAGCGCCAGCACCGCATAATGCATTCTTGCCTTCACATCATTTTCGAGCACCCAACAACCCTAGAAAATAGGGGCAGGGAAGAGAACAAAGGCAAAGAAATAGTTTCACGCCAATCGGAGAGTCCTACACAAGCTTATTTGAGAAGTTAAGGCATGCTAGCCTGATTGAGCCGCTCCTCGGCTATACTCCAGACCCATATGCAAAAGGCTTTGATCCTACTGTACGATGCATGTACCACTCTAATGTCCAAGGGAATAGCATTGAAGATTGTCGTTCTTTGAAAAGGGAAATAGAAAGAATGATTCAAGTAGGGGTAATTGTGATCAATGACGGTGACAGGGAACATTCGAATCCTCTGGGGAACTTGTTGAATGAAGTCAATAATATTGAAATTGGTGAAGGTTCCAGCAATCTTGGTGTGAAATTCAGTGGCTAAGACGCCGTGCTTGGTAATTGGGAAGACGCTCCATCTCTTGGAGTTTTGGTGGTTTATTTTATTGTCATTTCTGTTGTCCGGGTTATTTCAGGGTTGCAATCCGGATATTGTCTTGTGACTCAAACCCTTCTATCCTTTCACTTTGTCTTGTTTGTCTCGTCGTAGTAGCTTGTGTAGTGTTGTTTAGGTTGGTTCAAGGGTTGTAACTCTAGTCTAGTTTGCTTGTTTCGTTGTTTAAACCCTTTCACCGTCAGTCTAATGCAATTCTCTGTTTCCCGCCAT
Source organism: Nicotiana attenuata (assembly GCF_001879085.1). Lineage (NCBI taxonomy): Eukaryota > Viridiplantae > Streptophyta > Magnoliopsida > Solanales > Solanaceae > Nicotiana > Nicotiana attenuata. The sequence goes on along the minus strand of NW_017674785.1, from coordinate 5,363 downwards.
TTCTAGTCATTTTATCTAGTTCCTTTTTCCTTTTGCAATTCTTTTCATGCTGGTTCTGGTGACATGACATGCACGCATAATTCTCAGCCTGGTTTTAAAAGTCAGAAGCAATAAGACAATGTTGAAGATGTAAGGACGGTCGAGGGATTTTGAAATCTCTTCGAGCCCAAATTGTGTAAAACTGGGTCAGACGGAACATAAAGAAATACTGTGGAAATGCATCATGCCACATCGGCTTGAAACCAAAGGCAAGTTTGCCCCAAGTCTACAGGGTCCGTTCATGGTACCGAGATTGTTGTCCAATGGTGCTAGGTAATTGACAAATGTAGAAGGCAAATGTGTGGATGTGGTTAGTAATTCTGGTGCAACCAAAAGATGTTACGTATGTTTTCCTCATGTTTGTTTAATTGTGTAGTTTGTACTTGGCATATTTTGGAGATTGGAATGACGAAGGCATTTTGTTCTGCTATCCAAACACTTTATCCTTTGTTACCCCTTTGAGCCTTGGTTATTTTCTTGCATACCTCTCTTTTGGAATCAATAATAAAACTCGTAAACCCGAGCGGGGAAAGAAAGTGGAGAAACAAGAGAAAAACAGTAAAAAGAAAAAGAAGAGAAAAGAAAAAAAAGAAGAAGAAAAGAAAAGAAAAAAGAGGAGAAAAGTAAAGAAAAGGAAAAAAGAAAGGGAAAAGAAAAGAAAAGAAAAGAAAAAAAAAGAGAAAAGAAAAAGAAAAGAAAAGAAAAGAGAAGAAATGAAAAGAAAGAAAAGAAAAGTGGAAGAAAGGGAAAGATCGCAACAACAAAGAAGTTCTATGGCCTGAACTACGTTTGACTTTATTCCGAAAGGATACGTAGGCAGCCTCTCTCTGAGGTTCAGTCACACCAAAATAAAATCCAAAAGTCCCCAAGAAAGAAACTGGGGCGGAAGTTGTGGTTGTTGTGAGAAATCTGAATCCGAAAGTTGTAATTTTTGAATCCGTGTTGAATTGTTTTGAGCCTTTGTTACCCTTTCTTTCTAATCCCATCCAATAGCCCACATTACGGTCCAAAGAAAGACCTTCTGGTCAGTCTTCGAGAGATGCCAAGGCGAGCAGGTAAAGGTGAATCATATCAGGGGCAACACTCCGGGCCAAACAAGGGAAATGAAAATGAGAGAGTCTTATTGGTGAAAACTCTCACAGGCACCGTAAGGCAATGAAAGCTGAGAGAAATGGAAAATGAGAGAGTCTTAGTGGTGAAAACCTTCACGGGCACCACAAGGTGACGGTGAGATGAGAGAAAGACCAAAATGAGAGAGGCTTGATGGTGAAAACCCTTCGGGCACTACAAGTCGGATAAGGATTGTGATTCAAATTGGATAGGCGGAGCATCGACGCCCAGTTTCACGGCAAAAAGGTACGACAATAGCTGAACATCGGATTTGCTTAGCAGAATAAGTCGCAGGTGCATGTCATGGTCAGTAGAGTTGGTATCGACATCCGATAGGTTTCTACTTTGTGGTTTTCTTGTTAGGAATCATCTCTTTCCTTTGTCCTTTACTCTGTTCCTTTTGTTTTGTTTACTTCCTCCTCTTGAGTCTGTTTGATCGTAACAAGTGAGAAATGGCTTCAAAATCTGCCACCAAGCTTTCCAATTGCATAAAACGGGATCTGGTGAACACATCGAAGCGTCATAAGTCAGGAAAGAACAACAGGCACACTGAGTTGGCAACAATCAACATGCTTTGGGATCCTTGTGAAATGCAAAGGCTTGGTATATGTCAATTCATGAACGATGCAACACATGAAGGGTTAGGGCGAATAGATCAAAGGTATTTCCTGTGATAAGCTTGATAAAAGGGTGTCAAAACCAGTGACGCGCAAGACCTTCCAAGCAGAAGCCAAAGTTATCATGGCAAAGGGGGGAGCTGTAGACCTCAAGGATCGGACCAGGGGTTTAATTCAAGAAAGAACAACATACATCTTGAGTGGGTGGTAATTGACGTGCTTTGGGATTCGTGTAAAATACAAGGGTTTGGTACATATCAATTCATGAACAATGAAACAAGATGGAGGGTGTTTGGTGAGCGGATCAGAGATATTTTCTGTGTTAAGTGTGACAAAGAAAGTGGTTAGTCAATAAACAAGCAAGGTCTTCGAGTGGGAATCATTTATCATGACAAGCAGAGGAGCAACAGACCTCAAGGTCAAAGTCAGTGGTTTAAGTCAAAAAAAAAAGAACAACATATACACGGAGTGGGGACAATGGACGTGCTTTGGGATTCATGTGAGAAACAAAGGTTGGGGAGATGCCGGTTCATGCAATGCAACAAACAGAGGATATTGGGTCTGAACGGAGAAAAGGTATTTTATGTGATGAGCACGATAGAGGAAAGTGGTTAGTTACTAAACAAGCAAGGTCTTCAAGTGGAATCAGCGATCATGGGAAGAAAAAGAGCAATCACCCTCAAAGTCAAGGCCACAAACCAGCCACCACCGTTTTAAAACTGACAAAATGTTCTTTGCTTGAAACAGGGGCAGAAAATTTCGTTTTTTTTTTCGGAGGAACTCTCCGCAAGGAAAAGCAAGCACCAAAATAGGTATGACGGGAAATTCTCAGGACCCTCCTGGAAAATGGGACTTAGTTTAAATTTCAAAACAATCATGAGTAGCATAATTTAGCATAAATGTACCCCAAAGGAATATAAGTTGGTTTCAAAGTTTGCACATTTAAGATAAGATTCAATTAGGAGTTTTCAGGACCCTCCTGGATAATGGGATGTAGCTTTAAAGTTTGTTTAAATAACAAGATGTGGTGGAAGTTGTACTTGCAATAGATATAGCTTAGGCTAAAACCGCCTTTTAACTAGAAGCTGTCAGGACCCTCCTGGATAATGGGAAGTAGTTTAAGACCTTTTAGATAACAAATGTAGTGGGAGTAATGCTTTTAGAAGATATAACTTAGGTTCGTAATTGTTAGGAGTTGTCAGGACCTCCCTGGATAATAGGACTTAGCTTTCAAATTCTTATAATAGTGGGTAGAATAATTTAGTTTAACACTCACCCATGTGCCCAGCCACCAAACTGGGGCAGAAAACGTTCTTTGTTTGTCCATTTTGTTGCAATCAGGCGCCCACCTGGAGAACAAGGGAATACACTTCAAGCTCAGCAGTCAGGCGCCCACCTGGAGAACAAGGGAATACATTTCAAGTTGAAGTCAGGCGCCCACCTGGAGAACAAGGGAATACATTTCAAGATCAGCAATCAGGCGCCCACCTGGAGAACAAGGGAATACATTGCAAGTTCAGCAGTCAGGCACCCACCTGGAGAACAAGGGAAGTACAATTCAAATTTTAGCTTTCAAATTTTTAATATTTGATAACATGCTGCGCCTAGCTACCAAATTGGGGCAGAAAATTTTCTTTGTTTGTCTATTTTATTGAAGTCAGGCGCCCACCTGGAGAACAAGGGAATACATTTCAAGTTCAGCAATCAGGCACCCACCTGGAGAACAAGGGAATACATTTCAAGTTGAAGTCAGGCACCCACCTGGAGAACAAGGGAATACATTGCAAGTTCAGCAGTCAGGCACCCACCTAGAGAACAAGGGAAGTACAATTCAAATTTTAGCTTTCAAGTTTTTAGTAATATTTGGTAACATGATGCGCCCAGCAACCAAACTGGGGCAGAAAATTTTCATTGTTTTGTTGAAGTCAGGTGCCCCACCTGGAGAACAGGGGAATACATTTCAAGTTCAGCAATCAGGCGCCCACCTGGAGAACAAGGGAATACACTTAAAGTTCAGCAATCAGGCGCCCACCTGGAGAACAAGGGAATACACTTCAAGATTGAGCAATCAGGCGCCCACCTGGAGAACAAGGGAATACATTTCAAATTTCAGCAATCAGGCGCCCACCTAGAGAACAAGGGAATACATTTCAAGCTCAGCAATCAGGCGCTCACCTGGAGAACAAGGGAATACATTTCAAGTTTTAGCAATCAGGAGCCCGCCTGGAGAACATAGGCATTTATTTCAAGTTTTAGCAATCAGGAGCCCGCTTGGAGAACAGAGGCATTTATTTTCAAGTTTTTAGCAATCAGGAGCCCGCCTGGAGAATAGAGGCATTTATTTCAAGTTTTAGCAGTCAGGAGCCCGCCTGGAGAACAGAGGCATATATTTCAGGTTTTAGCGGCCAAGCATCACTCGGAGAAAGGGCAAAACACTTCAGAATGCATTTCAAGTCAGCAACAAAAGAGGCTTGCGGAAAGAATGCGAGTCAACAGTCCGAGATGATCAGCGGAAGTTAGTCATAATCCAATATAACAAAAGAAGAGGAGAAACAAAAGAAGGAAAAAGTGAATCCAAATGCAGAAGTAGAGAAAGATGTGAATTGCTTAAGAGATGATTAGAGTCATAAGCATGGTGTGGTGTCCGGGTTTGGTCCGAAAAGCTGAGGAAGAATGAATTAGCACCTGCAACTAGCTAGCGTCAAGGTTCAGATCCAAAGTCTGAATGAAGAACCATTCAAGACTCAAGATCAAGCTTCAGAAGACTTATAGATAGGAATCTTATAACTCGTAGTTGACAGGCTTAGCTAGTCTTTTCATTTCTTTTGATTTTTAATAACAGGACAGCGGACCGGAACCTCGGCGGAACGGCACCTCGACTGGCTCTCCACCTCGGCATACTCCATCATCTCACTCACCTCTGAACTACACGTGGCCTGATTCCTTTATAGCCAAGGATATGTAGGCAGCTCAGATACCAGGGCTCGGTCACATTCTCCTTTTCTTTCAGTTTCGGTCCCTCCAAATAAGGGTCGAGTCAAAAAACCTGTCTAGTCGTTCTTTGTCTGAAAACTCTTCGTGTTTCCAGTCAAAGAGGGGCAGCTGTAGACATGTAATTTTTGACCCTCCCCAAGATTTTTCATATTTTAGCATGTAAATATTTAACTTAGGCCTAATAGCGTTATTTCAATTAATTTTGACGCTTTTACTTTATTTATAAGAAAAATTAAAATTACAAAAATATTTTAGTTTATGTATTTTTCATAAATTTTTAAAAAAATACGAAAAAATAGTACCCTATTTTTATCTTTATATAATTTCGAAAATAAAAAAAAATAGTTTCATGTTTAGTTTAATTAATTAGGATTAGCTTTGGCATTGTGTAGTATTTTTACCCTATTTTAAAAGGAGTCAATTAAGGTGATGGATTACAATTTTAAGAGTTTTAGAGTCCAACCCTTGGTCCAATTCGGATTAGTCCATTAAGCCTAGGGATCCTTCTAGACTATTCTTTGGGACAAAAAAATAAATAAAAAGACCCTAAGGACTTAACACAAAAGGACCTAGGGACTAATTGGCAAAATACACAAAATGTAA
>NW_017674784.1:79799-84629 GCF_001879085.1 Nicotiana attenuata | reverse complement strand
GGTGGTGCGTATATAACGCCTTAACCTTTTTCCACATCCCATATACATACATATATATATATATATATATATATATATATATATATATAAAATCTCTTGAAACGTCATAAGACCATTATACCTCTGATTAATATCATGAAACAAACTTTATCAACTTACGTATTTTCTGAGACCCGTAAACAGATGATAGAATAATAGGACATATGAGAATTCAAGAACAATAGGCATCTCTAATACTTCTATGAATAGAGTCATTTATGGAAGTTGTGCATTTGCTCGTTTCGTTTGTGTCGTATAGATCACGCCAAAAGGAAAGAAGGAATAGCCTTAACATACCTGAGCCAGTTCTCTGGGAAATCCTTCTAACACACAACGATTGCGACAAAACTCGTGACGGCAAGATCGGAGTAGGAAAAAATTCGTATGATATTCTTGATAAAGATTATACCATACTTCTTTAGAATCACGTTGCTAAGATGCTTAAGGAATTTTCTTGCTTGAATTCTTGAATCCTTGAATTCTTGTGTGAATATCCGTTGCCTACACTTTGATATAAGACCTTTCTTTTGAATTAGAGAGGCTTTAGGATTTAAATGGTATGACTAAGCCACATATTACTTAAATGTGCCACCTTTTCACTTATAATATAAGAGTTATAATTTGGATAAGGTTTTGCTGCCACATTAGATTTTTTAGTCTTTATCCAAAGACCTTATTTAACCATCCACCAAATCCTTAATCAACTTATTAATTTCCCACTAATCCAATATTTAACCAATTACCCACATAATTAAGAATTATCTCAAATTACTTAAAATACTACTCACTTGACACATTTTATGTACCCTACTGTCATGGTCATGTGGTACCGTGTATGGCACTAGTCCATAAATACCGGGTATTGTAGCTCGGACCGTATTTTATCCCAAATCGACAACCTTCAATGAAACTCATTTTCTTTGATTCGTTTAATCTTTATCTTTCATGACACATACTTATTGATTGTTAAAATGGCATAAATGCTTATAACCTCAAGAAACTCTCATCCCCGAGCTTACATCGATTAACTTACGATGAAACTTTAACGTACGAAAATGCGAGATGTAACAAACTTAAAGAATGATGAATAAGTACATCGACAATTACTTTCTTTAGAGATAAAGCACTAGTATATCGAACATGAACAATGCCAATAAACCCCCATATCACACTTTCTTTTTATCGACATACCATAAAATAATAGCCATTTGCTCTTTGCATGACACATCTAAAGACTCATCAACTAATAAAGCAAAGTAGTCACTATTTAGATCCTCTATTATAGCCTTAATTATTTCTATTTTATATGCGGTCACAATTTCTTTTTGAATATCTGAAGAAGTCATCTTATTATTTTTTGGAGCACGTTTCAACACAAGGGGTTTAATATTATCACATTTATCCGCATACCATGAAAGAATTTCAATAAAATTACCTTTATTCAATGACGTTTCACTTTCGTCATGACCATGAAATGCAAATTCTTGATTCAAGAGAATCATTACCACATCAATTGAAGCATTTAAGCGAAGCCAATACTCACGCTTAGTTTGATTAGACTGTTTGTCAAATGCAACAATAATAGATTGTTGCTGGTGCATTAAATCATCACAAATTCTATTTGCTTGATTGTGAATACTACTTGCAAACCAAACCCTTTACTCGAAAAAAATATCACCACCACCTTGATGAATACTTTCGCCCTTAATAGATAACAAGGTAAACAGTATACAACATCGGTACTTACACTATCCTCTAACCAATTAAAATCATCAAACCATTTAGGATTAAAACGACGCTTAAATCCAGAAAAGTCAGATTGAGGGAAGTCGTGATACCGAGGTTAGCAAGCACCACCTTGAATGTATGCCCTCCTTATTTCGTGGTGATGGTTTGGATGATACTCCAATATTGGAGTTCTTTCAGCTGGATCAGACTTTGGAGCAATTGTATTAATTTCTTGTCATAGAGAAGAATGCGAGGGAAAATATGATTGATCGACATTTTCTTCTCGGTTAGATTGATTTTGAGATGCCGAACTTATTTTCATTGCAACCTTAATTCCCTGAAGTTCATTTACCACTGAGCCGTTGTAACGACCCGACCGGTCGTTTTGAGCTCTAGCGCGACGTTTAGTAGTTTGAGGCCATGAGCAGCTTCACTTCAGGTATTATGACTTGTACGTATGGACGGAATTGAATTTCGGGAAGTTCGGAGTTGATTTGGAAAGAAAATTCTCATTTCGGAAGCTTTAAGTTGAAAGAATTGACTAATATTGGATTTTTGAGTAAACAAACTCGGAATCGGGATTCGAAGGTTCCAGCAGGTTCGTATGATGATTTTGGACTTGGGCGTATGTCCGGATCGGGTTTTGGAAGACCCGGGAATGTTTCGGCACCTGTTGTGGAAGTTAGAATTTTTGGAAGAATTTCATGAGTTTGGGTTGAAGTGTATTTCAGTGTTATCAATGTACGTTTGGGATTTCGAGTTTGGGAATAGCTCCGTATGGTGATTCTGGTGTTGGGAGCGCGATCGGAAGTGAATTCGGAGGTCCATGGGTCATTTTGGAGTCATTTGGCTAAAGATAGAAATTTGAAGGTTTTTGAGGAGTTTGACCGGAAGTGGAATTTCGATATCGGGGTCGGAATCCAATTCTGGAAGTTGGAATAGGTCCGTAATGTCGAATGTGACTTGTGTGTAAAATTTGATGTCAATCGGACGTGATTTGATAGGTTTCAACATCGAATGTAGAAATTGGAATTTCTTAGTTTCATTAGACTCGAATTGGGGTGTGATTCGTGTTTTTAGCGTTGCTTGATGTGATTTGAGGCCTCGACTAAGTCTGTGATACGTTTTGAGACTTGTTGGTATGTTCGGACGGGGTCCCGAGGGGCTCGGGTGAGTTTCGGGGTGATTTCGGACCATTTCTAGACCATTTTTAGCTGCTGGTTTTTGGCTACAGCAGTATGCTACGCTATCGCTGGGAATTAGTCGCGATAGCAATGAGTAAAGTGGGAGAAAATGGCCAGTGATTCGCGATCGCGAAGGCCTTTCACGATCGCATAGAGGAAAGTTTCTGCTGCACTAACCCGACTTTGGAAGCTTGTATCTCGCAATCTATAAGGAATTTGGAGATGATCCAAAAATGAAAGTTGTAGCCCTTTGTGTCTAGTTTTCAAAAAATTAAACCATTTGGTATTTGGAGCTCTGTACAAAAGGTTATGAGTGGTACACTACAGCCTATCTGGGAAGAGTTTGGAAATTGCGAAGAAGAAATTTGTGTTGCACAGGCTGGCTTTGGAAGCTTATATCTTGTAATCTATAAGGAACTGGGAGATAAGAAAAGCATGAAAGTTGTAGCAATTTGGAGTTTTGTACAAAAAGTTATGGCCATTATACTAGAGACTGTCTGGAAGAGCCGGGCATTTGTTCTTCGCGATCGCGAAGGGCAAATTTTGGGCTGAGAAATGTTGTGCTTCGCGATGGCGAAGCATTTTCCGCGATCGCGAAGAGTAAATACCTGGGTAGAAGCTATATTTTGAGGTTTCAGCCATTTTTAACATATTTGGAGCTATGGAGCTCGGATTGAAGCGATTTTTGAGGCAATTTTCACCAGATGGATTGGGGTAAGTGTTCTATATCCGAAAGTAATTATACTTCATGATTCTATGGTTATATTCATCATTTATTTCGGATTTAAATGGAAGAAATCAAGATTTTTGCAAAACTTTTCAAGAACGAAAATTCAAGATTGGAGGTCAAGTTGTTATCGGAATTTGATAAAATTGGTATGGTTGAACTCGTATCGGAATGGGTTATCGGATTTTGTGAGTTTTTCGGAATCCGGGCACGTGGGCCCGATGGCGATTTTGTCAACTTTTCGAACGGAGTTAAGAATTTATCTAAATTGAATTGTTGTGAGTATTAGAGTATATAATTATGAATTTTCTCATTTATTGGCTAGTTTTGGAGCGTTGTGCATCGATTTGAGTCGTCAGAAGGGCTTGGAGGCCGGTTTTGGAACTTCAGAGTGAGGTGAGTCTCCTTTCTAACCTTGTAAGAGGGAACTGTCTCTGTCGCGCCCCCCTTTTTCCCCCTCCTCGCGGGGAAGAAGTTCGAGTTTCGACATTCACGGGGTGTAATGACTCATTTCCTTTTGAGAATTGGGTATTTGAAGAGTCACCACATAACGGATTATGGTGCGTTAGGGCACCTAGAGCGATTAACTCTTGGGTTGGTTTGCATTACCAGAGATTAGGGTAAGGGCTCGAAGTAACCTCGAGGGGAAGGTGTTAGGTGTTGACACCCAATTTTTCCCTATATATTTTCAATATGCAAAATACTTTCAAAATAGCGTATATATACATATATAAGCATGTCCAAGCCTTTTATTTTATAATTTTTAAGATTTTAAATTGATTTATTTCCCTTTTATTTCATCCATAAAATCCCAATAATTATGTCCAAAATAATTATTTGGGTAATTCATCTATTGGATTTTCAGATTTATGCCAAAATATGGCTAAAATAATTTTTTTTTTTACATATTTTTACAAATTCATTTAGTATTTTTAAAGCTAAATTGCACACAATTGCAATATTAGCCATTTTTAAGGTTAATTGTGTCATATATTCATAAAATTGAGTCTGGTATTTTTAAATTGTTAATTATGTGTTATAAAGCATTTTAGTATTTTCAATTTATTCTCAGAAGCCATTTACTATTTTTTATAAATTAAAAGGGGAAAAAATGGCTATTTAAATTTTAGCCTAAATTGGCTTTCAATTTAA
>NW_017674784.1:76049-78546 GCF_001879085.1 Nicotiana attenuata | reverse complement strand
CTTTACTTTGTACCCGTACGTATCGTTCTAGACTAGAGTCCTCGAGTTAAAAGGAAGTACTTGTGTTAATTGATTCTGATTGTGGTTATTTCCATGTTTGAGTTGAAACTTTACTTGTTACCTTATTCTTCAGTGGATTTCAAAACTATAAATACCCTACCCTCTCTTCTTTCAAACAGACGAACAATTGAGTTCAGAGCACACACTTACACACTCAAAACTCTTTCCTTCTCTATTATTACTTGTGCTACTGCTTTGTCTAGCCGGCTGAAAGCCAAAGCTAGACTGTGGAATCCTGCTTAGTTTACCTTTGTGCACCTTGTTTTCTCTACTGGTATGTCCTAGTTAATTTTTCAAGCCTCAACAACAATATGCTTCTTTAATTATTTCAGTTTCCCTCATTCTTGTTTACTTCTGCTTGTGGTTCTGCAGTCAAGTTACATTACTAGCATGCTGTAATATCCCCTTTCCCTCTAGATTAATGCACTCCCTTATGTTTGTCACTTACTATGAACTTGCTATCCTAAGTCCCTATTCCCTCAATGGGATTATGCTCTTTCTGACTAGCCTGTGATCATGCCAGTATCAGCCATTGTTGTGCAGGTCCAACTAGTCCTAAGACCCTTAATGGGGTTATGTGTTCACAGTCAGATGTATGTGTGTCCCAAACCCCTTGACCCCTTTGTATGACTGTGATTCTGTGTGTGATCCCATCTTGGGAATTTGAGTTTCATTTACAACCGATTTCAGTCACCTCTGTCACTAATTGCTTTCAAAATGGACTATCAGTCCAGCTTTTTTTAAATAAATCTCTTTCAACATGTGTTCTGCACTTCCACTATATTCTTAGAATCTAGGTTTTGCCCCTCTTGTGTGAGCCTTGCCTTGGGACCCTTGAGCTCCCTCTGAACTTGGACACATAAGAGTTGGCCCTTCCACACTGCACTCATTCTGTTTGGTTATGCAAATCTGGGTGTGAGCACTGCCCGGGACCCCTTGAGGTCCTTAGGGAACTCTGACACACCCAGATATGAGAAAGGCTTTGGAATAACGTTGGCATTGAAGTGATTAATTACATAACTCTGAGAGGAAGTCAAGATCAGGCTTCCTTTGGTTGTAATTTCTTATTCTGCACTTCTTTTGTAATTCAATCGTTTGGTCTGTAATAATTTGTAAACATTATGGGGTTGGCTAGTGAAAAAGGATGGGGAATATGCATGTTTTAGCTATTAAAAGGGTAGAAAGCATGTTACTAGGTTTACATTCCTACTTGCTTAATAGAATCCATGCTTAGGACTCATTTCATGCATTAGAGATCCTGTTCCTTAGGATTCACACTTATCATTTTTCAGCATGTCCATTTCACTATCATACCACTTAGCAATTCCTGCGTTAAATGTATTAATAACCGGTATTTCTGCAATCATGTTCCTACTGCCATGTACACTTAGAGATCCTGTTTTAGGCTAAACAACATTAACAAATATATCATCTCTGCATGCCCTAGTAACTGTAATATTTTTGCATATAGACATCCTGTTTAGGATTCTGCATATATACATCATTCTGCACCTCTTTTCATTTAGATACCATGTCTTTAGGATCTCACTTATATTCGCTTAAGCACACTTAGGCTAATTATGAATGCATGAAAAGGAATAAAATAATTTCATTTAGTCCTTACAACTAATTGGCCATAATTTCTATGTGCTGAACACCTAGAACATCCTGTTTAGGTAATAACAATAGTCTCCAACTGTCAGTAACCCTGAATAACTACTGAATCCTGTTCACGCCTAGGCAAGCCTTATGTAAGTACTTAAATAAAACTGGAACTGCCTCTGTTTAATTATCAACTTCTACAACCAGCAGACAGGCCAGATTCGGACTTCTTTTCTGAGTTATATAATGAATCTGGTTCTGACTCAAACACCCTGCTTTAGGATTTTAAATTCAGACCTTAACTGTGTTTAAGTCATGCTGCTTATATGCATTATTTGCGGAGGTATACATGAGACTTTTAATTGTTTATATGTTTCCCCTCTAAATGCAATTCTACTTGTTTTGTATGTCGCCTTAGCATTTTACCTTTAAACCTAAGAGTCAGCTTAGAACCTCCTTCTTATAGGAATAGTAGTCCTAAATTCCTCCCGGACTGATAGGAATGGGACGGGTAACAACATGAAATAGAGGTCGAGACCAATCCTCGCTTTAATACCTTCACGGGGTGGGAAGGGTAGATATGGATATGATGACCGGTGCGCTAATACCACATGTAGCCCCTCTTTTGAGGAGTGATTACCGGGTATTGCATTGATGTGATCCATATTACAAACAAACTTAGGACCCCTTTTTCATTCACAAGCATGCTTATATTATAACTCTTTTCAAAACCTTGCTTTTATTGTTTTTTCAAACACTTGTGTATTTAAATTTAAAATCCCCTATTATTTGAGCCTCATTTCTTTACTTGCTAATTGCACAAATTCACAAAAAA
>NW_017674784.1:64645-73851 GCF_001879085.1 Nicotiana attenuata | reverse complement strand
GCCAGGGTTTGTTCGAGGCCACAGGATTATAGATGAAAAGGCCGAGGCGCAAGTCAAGTACAACCAGCTGCGCAAAAGGATCCGTGAGTGCGAGAGCGAACACCGCAAAATACAAGAGTCCAACCAGAAGCTGATTGAGGAATGGAAAGGCATAGCTACCAACGCCAATAAAAGGCTGGGATACTTGGAGCGAGGCATAGTATAACTGGAAAGAAAGTTTCTCAAAAGGGTTGAAAATTGTCAAGAGGCTAAAGGGACCGAAGGTGGATATCTAGCCAGAGCATACCTGTTGCTAGGACTTCACGAGTTGGGGAAGCTGTTCGACGGAGCCAAGGATGCCGAATGGGGAAGGTCCTTCTGGGACCAAGTAGATAGGAGTTTATCTTTTTCGCTTTAAAATGTAACAAGGCCAATGGCCATTAGTAACTTTTATTTCCTGTTTATTTAATGTTGATTTGGGATCGTCTTATCTTTATCAATGAATTGAGGCATTTAGAATTCCAAGTTCTCCAAATCAACTTGTCGCTAGGCCCACCTCGGGCACAACGAGGTTCCCAAATTAGGATACGTTTTACATTCCTGCACTACATGTTTAAATATCGCAATACTTTTTATGATCCTCACTAACTTGGTTACCTTTTTGTTTTATTTTTATTTTGTTATTCCCCTCCCCAAAGGTTAGTTCGTGCACTCTGGCAACATCATCTTATTCCACGAGATCCAGGGGCCCTCCACCCACTCCTCCTCTTAGTCCTGCAAAGAATAAGAACAAAAACAAAATGGAAGATTTGAACAAAATCAAAAAAGAGAACACAACAGCAGAGGCCACTGATGGCCATGGTATTCGGGTTCCCAACGAAAATGTATCACAAATTGAGCAGAAATTGTTGAAGTTCCAGGAAGAGCTCGACCAGGTTCGGAATCTGGCCAACCTATCATTTTCCCTCAGCACCCCAAACGCCAACTTCCCCAATGTTCAAAACCCCACACCTCCTCAAAACATCCCAAAACAACCGAATCATCCCACTGCTCCACCAAAGAATCAATGCAACACTTGCCATACCCCAAACAACGCTCCACTACTCATCCTAGAGCCTCAAAACTCCGCAAATGACCATTTCCACGCCCATACACCATGCCACCATAACAATCCCATCTATGTGGATACCATGCCACACTCCACCCAACCTATAACTTACACACCTGAGTCTGATGAAAAGGATCTACTCATCAGAAACTTGGCTGAGGAACTTAAAAAACTAACCAGCCGAATTCAGGGCGTCGAAGGAAGCAAAGGGATCGAAGGGTTGAACTATGAGGACTTCTGCATACAACCTGATGTCGAACTGCCTGAGGGGTACAAGCCTCCTAAGTTCGAAATGTTTGATGGTACAGGTGATCCAAGGGTCCATCTGAGGACATACTGCGACAAGCTGGTCGGAGTAGGAAAAGATGAAAGGATCCGCATGAAGCTGTTCATGAGGAGTCTGAAAGGAGATGCGCTATCTTGGTACATCAGCCAAGATCCCAATAAGTGGTCGAGCTGGGTAGGTATGGCATCTGACTTTATGGACAGGTTCAGGTTTAATACAGAGAACGCGCCAGACATGTTCTATATCCAGAATCTAAAGAAGAAGCCCACGGAGACATTTCGCGAGTATGCTACTCGCTGGAGGTCCGAAGCTGCTAAGGTCAGACCCGCCTTAGAAGAAGAACAAATGAACAAGTTCTTTGTCCGGGCTCAAGACCCGCAATACTATGAACGATTGATGGTGATTGAGAACCATAAGTTTTCTGACATTATCAAACTAGGGGAACGAATTGAAGAAGGAATTAAGAGCGGTATGGTTACAAACTTCGAGGCCTTGTAGTCTGGTGATGTGTCTAAGAAGAGGGACGTAGGGGCCGTGATGGTTGCACAAAGGACCAAGTCTCCCCTCAAATACCAAACTTACCCAATACCTCCACTCACATACCAGCCCACCCCAAATTACCAAGCATCCTCTTACCAAACTCCACCACCAACTTACCAGTCATCTCCACCTCCTACATATCAACCTACCTCACCCAGGTACTCCCAACCCGCTCAGGTCTACCAAACTTACAATGCCCAACCATCCCATTATCAATCACCCCCTGTACGCCAAAATTCCCTAGGCCCCGACCTAATTTTGATCGAAGGCCTCCAAAACAATATACAGCCATCGCCGAGCCCATCGACCAGCTATATAAGAGACTCAAAGCCGCTGGTTATGTCACCGCCATCCCTGCTACAACCCCTGAGAACCATTCCCAGTGGGTTAACCCAAACAAGTCCTGTGCATACCACTCCGGCATGAAAGGACACACCATCGATGAATGCTGCTCCTTAAAAGACAAGATACAGTCTCTGATTGTTAACAAAGTCATTGTGGCAAAGGAAGCTGCTCCGAACATCCGCAACAACCCTCTGTCGGACCATAAGGGTGGGGGTATTCACATGATTGGTGTAGAGGATGATTGGGATCCAGAGGGATCCATCGGGTTGATCGCAGAAGGCGATGACCCAAAGAAACCAGCAGTTACTCTCAATCCTATCATAGTCCAGATCCAACCGTCTGAGGATACTGAGGTAGATGTGTCTATACCTCTTGAGTTTGAAGCAGCGCCATCAGCAAAGGCACTAGCACCATTTGAGGTTACAGTCTTGCCACCCAAAAAACATATTCCATTCGAAGTGAAGGTAGCCGCGCCGATCCCAGTGGCGATGTCCACCATGCCGTCATTCTACACAAATGCCATACCCTGGGATTATACAGCTGAGGCAAGAAGGAAAGGCTAGGTCAGGATTGAAGAGACCGTCGCAGCCCAGGGTATGACAAGAACTGGTAGAGTCTATACCCCTGAACACCTAGCTGAATCAAGCAAGCAGGCCTCCAATCGGCCACCCCTCATTGAGACAGGTCCGGATGACCTTTGGAGGAAAATACAGGCCAAGGAGTATTCGGTCATCGACCAGTTAAACAAGACGCCAGCACAAATATCCATCCTCTCGTTGCTGCAGAATTCCAAAACACACAAGAATGCTCTGTTGAAGGTGCTGAGTGAAGCATACGTACCAAGTAACATCACTGGCGGGAAAATGGCTAATATGGTGGGACAAGTGCTGGAAAGCCATAAAATCACCTTTTATGAGGACGAGATGCCGCCTGAAGGGCTAGGTCACAACAAAGCAATGCACATCACCATACAATGTGAAGACTATTTCATCACCAGAATCCTGATCGATGGGGGTTCCAGCCTTAACATATGCCCGTTGGTAACACTCAAGAAGTTGGGTAAAAGGCTGCATGAGATAAAAGAAGGAGCAATCAATGTGAAAGCTTTTGATGGTTCTCAGAGGTCCACCATCGATGAGATTAGTTTGTGTCTGCAGATGGGACCAACCTGGTTCGAGGTCGATTTCCAAGTAACAGATGTACCAGCATCCTACAACTTGCTGCTAGGACGACCATGGATTCATACTGATGGGTGTCGATGCCCCCCTTTTCCTCGCGGAATCGGGTTCATGACATTCGGGAAGACAACTCTTATCCCATTTGGGAATTGGGTTTTTGGAGTTTGGAGAGTCGCCACCTAATGATTATAGTGCATTAGGACACTTTTAGAAGAATTAAAGATGCAGACCAGAGTTTTGGGTTAGGGCTTGAAATTATCTCGAGGGGAAGGTGTTAGGCACCCCTCAAGATCCACTAGTATGGTTCCCGGCCATGCTACAATTGTGAATTTAAGTGCAAATGCGAATAAACTAACAAGTATAACAGGAAGCACAAAAAGGTTAAAAGAAGTGCTGAGATTCAGAAAGGGAGCAGTTTAGTTGTAAAAGAAATGTGCAAGTAGAGGGAAAAAGTCAAGCAATTAGTGCAAGCAAACCAAAAATCGTGTGAGAAACAGAAGTTGAAAGTGCAGCAACTTTTAAAGTTCTAAAAAAAATTGTTAAACTAATAAAAGGAGAGGGGAGTCCTAGGTTTATACATTACATGGATCATTCGCACAACACTGGTACCCAATTGTACACATAGTGTTATCGTGTAATCATCATCTCCATGTCTACCCTTCCCACCCCGTTAAGGTATTAAAGCGCGGAACGGTATCGTTTACTTATCGCATGCTACTACCCGTCCTGATCCTATCAGTTTCGGGGTATTAGAACTTCTAATCCTAAAAGGAAAGAAAGGGATGGAGGCCTTTGTGGAGTTTAAAGGATAAAATTCTAGCTCGACATTCAAAACAAGTATCAAATAAAGGGAAGAATAAACAAGCAAATAAGGCTGAAATAATCCCAGAAATCAAATAATCATATAGTTTAGCATGCCTTGACAAATACTGATATGGTCTTAGATTAAAATTAAGCAGTGAGCGGACAGGTTCAACACATATATTTGGACAGAAAGTCTGCATTAGGCAACTCGGATACAGTTGTCAGAGATTAAGGCACTGAATTAGTCGCGAGTTCATTTAAGAAAGTACTGATTTTAGAAGATGATCATGCAGAAGAGTCTTGAAGAAAAAGGGTATGCTGCAGACGTTTAGAAACTAGTTCAAAAGGGAAAACAAACTGCCTAATTGTAGTTAAACACAAAAAAAAGAAAAGTTTTGAAAATCCAGAAGGGACAGAGTTATCTAAAAAAAGAGTAAGTTGCGGAATGATTTTAAACGACGAGTTCAAAAGATAGGAATTGAGTTGGAAAACACGTTTAGGTAGAATATTAGAAAGAAGGAGTTTCAGAAAAGATATGCCAGTTAAAGAAATAGATTTTAGGGAAAAGTATACACTGATTTGAAACAAGTTTTATTAGAGACTACGTTTTGGAAAACATGTATTGACTTAGGCGTATAAGAAACGGCTAATCAATTGCTACTGCTGTTTGACAGGCTAAGCGAGTTTGGTTCGAAAGAAGCTCCTATGGACATGATATCTACAAGTTATTGATTACCGAACTCGTTAATAAACTTGTGGACGGATGCTTGTTTATTAAACCTAAAGTTTGCCTAATGTCATGCGTATGCACATCCTATAGGCATGACACCTATAAATTTGCAGAAAATTAACTCCTATAGGCAGGATTTCTATATGCATAATTGCAGAAAGTGAGTGTTAAGTCCTATAGACATGCTTTCTATGTGATTAAAATGGTCCTATAAGGCAGGATCTCTAGATGGTTAAATAATAAAGTCCTAAGATCATGATTTCTACCCTTTTGATGCAAGAAAGTAAAGACCCCTCCCACATCGCTTTACTATACTCCCCGAGTTTATACAAGTTATTACAGAATGTAGAAAAAATACATCAGAGGCTAACAGCTAGATCCGAGCAGCCTAATTCAACCTTAATGTCTAATAATATGCGATTGAGCCACTCCCGGGATCCAGATTTCCAAAGCCTTCTCTTTACCCAGGGTGTTTCAAAGTTCCAAGGAATCTCAGGGATTCCCGGCATTGCTTACACCCAAGATACCATTAGAATAGAAACAGTGCAGTGTGGAAGAGCCAGCTCTCAGGCATCCAAGTTCAGAGGGAGCTCAGGGGGTCCCAAAGCATGGCTTGCAAGAGAGGGGCAGAACTTAATAGCTAAGAGTAAGTGCAAAGTGAAAGGGGGATTGGGAAGCCATGACAGGTTGTGGTCATACCTAGCCACAAAGTAGGCTGGCACACCCCTGATCACCTGCTTGGTCAAACACATTAAGAGCAGACCCTTGAAGGTCAGACCAAAGTCTGGACAGTGATTAGGACACTGCCAGACCCAAGTCTAAAGCTCAATAACACATAAAGGGGGAAAGGGAATGGGAACTGATTGAGTTTGGGATTCAAAGAATCCAATCCAGAATCATGGACAACAATATTAGAGTGTTGTCATGCCCTGAACCATAACTCACATATAAAGGGGTGTGAGGGTTTGGGATTCATAAAGTATCAAATTCATGACAAGCAACTGACAGGATGCATACAGAATTTAAATACTGAATTACAAAGAAAAGGGGGAACATGTTACAATATGCTAGAAACAAATGTCAATTAAAAGAATTAGATAGAAGTGGGCAGAAGTAAACACATTGTGGTGGAGACATGTAAACTAACTGAGACATACCAGTAGAGAAGCAAAAGAGTGCAGGAGAAAGTAGAGTAAACAAAGTCCACAGCAGCACAAGTAAAAGAGAGAGAGTTTTTAAGTGAGAGTGATTTGTGAACTCAGATTGCGTTCTGTGTTCGTGTATGTTCAAAGAGAAGGGAGGAAAGTATTTATAGTTTGAAATCAGGCAGGGAACAAGGTAAGAAAATAACCATGTATCAATTAGAATCAATCAGTAGCGGAAAATCCCTTTAATTGAGGAATTCAAATTTGAACGGTAAAGGGCAAGAGTTTTTTTTAAGGAAGGAGATCAAGTAAGCATATTGTGCATAACATACAAATAAGGGTAAATACATAGGGGTTTTAATTAAGGAAAGAAAATTTTGAAATACACGGTCAAGTAAATAAGGCAAGGACAAAGTAAATCAATTGGTACGTAGTAAATCAGGGAATCGGGGATTCAAAATTGCCCCTGAACCAAGTCAGAAATAGGGGAATCGAAAGGTTAAAAAGAGTTTTCAAATAAAACAAGGAAAGAATCAATCATGCTTACACAAAGAAGTCTGAAATTAGTCCCGAATCTATGGTTATTTTAGAGGGACATTCAGCGTGTATAAAGAGCGCACAAACATTAGGCATGCGAGTTTAAACCAATTTAGAGATGAGAACCAGACAAAACACATAGCAGATAACCTTAGAAAAAACATTTAGAAACCTCAAAAGAAACCAAGATTCCTGACATGCAAGTTATAGAATGTCATAAAAGGTCACAGAGATATGCAGACATGCACAAACAGAAACAAGAGAAAACCACGAGTGTTAAGACAAAGGTAGGCAAGAACATGATCAGCGGAACTTTAGAAACAAAATTAAAGCATGAGCCTGAACACATATAGCAAAAAGTAAGTCAACAACCTAAGCATGTGACACAGAATGTAAAAGAATCTCTGTAGAAATCCGGTAAGAAACAAGAGAACAGCCTCGAACATAATAGGAAATAAAACAACGAGCATAAACACACATAAGGGAGAGTAAAAGAATCAGAAAAAAATTAGGAACCATTTTCAGAAAACCCTAAAATTGATTTGAATAGTTTTGAAAAAGGAAATTTGGGGAAAAACTCTAAAATGTTACCAACAGCGTAGATCTAGCACAGATCTAAAAGAATAAACGAAATGGAACCTCGAATAGGCTAGGGCTTCTGAGAACCCTAAAGGACGAGAAAGGCTTGGAAGTCACGAGAACGGATCTGAGTTGATAAGGTCGAATCCATGCTCAAGAGGCCAAGATACGCCGGAGCAAGGCTGGAAACGGCCAAAGAATCTCGAATCGACCAAGGTCTGGATGAAGAACCTTGAGGTCTAGCCTCGAATCTTCAGTGAGCAGGAGTGTGTAGCAGTAGGTGGGGAGTAGAGGTCGTCCATAGTTAGATTAGCCATGGATTCCGGTGGTTCGAGGTCGAAGAGGGGGTAGGTGGCTATTAGGGTTTCAGGTGGGTGAGAGCGTTTGAGAGAGATGAGGGATTAGAGGCGGCGGTCTTTGAGAAAATGGGGAGGGTTTGGGGGGTCGTTTAGAATTAAAAATGGTAAGGGGGAGCCTGGGCCGTTGATCAAAATGATCAACGGCTCAAATTAAAAGGGACACAGGCCGGTTCGGGTGATTGGGTGTTGGGTCGGGTGGATTAGGAAATTTGGTTCAATTTGGGGCTGAGATTGGGGCCCAATTCCGGTTAAAATTGTAATGCAAAAAGGGCTAACTTTTAAATAGCCACTTTTCCCTTGTTTAATTTATAAAAAATAGCAAAATAATTTCTGGAAGTAAATCAAACGTGCTAAAATGATTAATAATACATAATTATCAAATTAAAAATACTGGGGCCAATTTTATAAATATAATTACAATTAAATCTTAAAAGGGGCTAATATTGCAATTATGTGCAATTTAATTTTAAAAAATACTAAATAAATTTGTAAAAAATATGCAAAAATCATGTTAGCTATATTTTGGTGTAAATATGAGAATAAAAAAAAAGGTTGTCCACCAAAATGTTAACTTTGGGAATAATTATTGGATTTTATGGTATAAAAATAGGCAATAAATTGGTTTTAAAAATCATTAAAAATTTGGTAAAGTACCAAAACTCTTGTGTATGCTCATATACACACATATATGTTACTTTGAAAGTATTTTGAGTATAAAAAATATTTAGGGAAAAATTAGGTATCAACAGCTGCCCCTCTTTACCCGGGAAGGATGAAAGAGTTGTCGGGTAAAGATATGATTGCCAATTTTGACCGAAAGCGGCGATTTGAAAAGAATTTGACCGAGCTCTGGTTTCCGAGCTGCCTACATATCCCTGGTTTTGGAGGAATCAGGCCGTATGTAGTTCAGGAACCATTGACGGAGCATGCCGATGGAGATTCGAAAGAGACAGACACGATGTTTAGGGTGGCAAGAAGTATTGGAAGTTTGATCGGCTGCGGGAACCGGAGCGGGATCGCTACTGCTGAGGCGGCCGTTGCTGGCCGGTGTACCTGCAAGTGAGCAATATGGGCGTATATTGTGCATAAACTTAAACGTGATGCAAGTTCCCGTTGGACCATGAATGCTGTCTTCGGACAGTTAGGATGACGTCCTCGGACCATGATGTCCTGGGCCATGAAGCGCAAAATTAAAGGATTCGCAGGCTATGAAATGATGTTCTCGGGCTATGATAATGATGCCTCCGAACCATGATGCCTTTGAATAATGATGTGCAGGATATAAAGTGGGGTCCTCGGGCCATGGCATGGTGTTCTCGGGCTATGAGGATGATGCCTGTCACACCTCCTTTTTCTACTACACCCCGTGAAGGGTATAATAAAAGGAGTTTTTCCAATTAAAGGACAATCGAAACGGGATCCGTTTATTAAGAGATTCAGAGTCGCCACTTGGGGAGATTTATGGTGTCCCAAGTCACCGGTTTGAATCCCGAATCGAGGAAAGGGTTTGACTCTGTTTAACAGTCGCGAACCAGAAATCCGGGTAAGGAATTCTGTTAACCCGGGAGAAGGGGTTAGGCACTCCCGAGTTCCGTGGTTCTAGCACGGTCGCTCAA
>NW_017674784.1:54504-64620 GCF_001879085.1 Nicotiana attenuata | reverse complement strand
GGCCGGGATCAAATGACTGTAGTAGGTGGGTACCCTGGGCCTTGCATAAAAAGGGGGGGCTTAACCATTTCTTCTTCGCTGATCGGGGGACTGACTCGAGTAGCTTGCTCCCTCCATCTGAGCCCAAACTCATTAAAGCTTTCCTCCGGCCTCTTTTCCATCTTAGATAGCGAGGTGCGGTCTGGGGTAACACTTGATTTGCATTGAAAGTATCGGACAAAGTCTTGAGCCATGTCACCCAATGTAAGCCACTCATCGACATTTTGACGACCATGCCAGTCCAAAGCTGCCCCAGTTAGGCTTTCACTGAAATATGTCATCATCACGTCATCTTTCTCTCCAACAATCCTCATTTCGTTGCAATAGACCCTCAGATGGGCTACCGGGTCTCCACGCCCATCATACAAGTTAAATTTTGGTACTTTGAATCCTGCGGGAAGGCGGGCGTCATGTGGCACAATCAATTATGTGTGAGTCGTGC
The DNA here is from genome assembly GCF_001879085.1 of Nicotiana attenuata. Lineage (NCBI taxonomy): Eukaryota > Viridiplantae > Streptophyta > Magnoliopsida > Solanales > Solanaceae > Nicotiana > Nicotiana attenuata. The sequence goes on along the minus strand of NW_017674784.1, from coordinate 64,139 downwards.
TACCCTGGCCTTCCACTCTTCGCTTGTCCCTTAAGGACAGTTCTATGCTTTTCCGCTTCCTGGGCGTCTCATCTCGTCCTTCCCTTCCTGTAACCTTTTCATTTCTAGCATGGGGCTCATCCCGGGAGCTCTTCTTGTATGAATCAAGGACCCTGTGGGCAACCTCTGGAGGGTGAAATTGGGCATTACGAGCTTTGAATGGGTGTTCATTATTTGGGGTAATGGATATGACAGGAGGGCAATATTGGGGAGAAGTAACTGGAGGATGCGTGATGGAGCTACTAGGGTGGTTGGGAAAATTGGGATAAGCGGGTGTATATGGAGAATATGGAGGATCATCTGGCATTGTGTTGGGAGTTTGGGTAAGGGCAGCATCCGGAAAAATTGGTGGTGGCGGGGGTGGCACCTTTCCAGTCATCCAAGCTCGATACATGTTTGTCATGTGTTGTCTCAGCATCCGCACCTCTTCAACCAACCCATTATCCCGTTCCACCAACTGTTGTCGAGCACCGGTATCAACCAACTCAGTTCTCTTGTTATTTGCCATTGCCTCTTGTCCTTGTGTTGTGAAGCAGAGTTACCACTTTAAAACCACAAACCAAACACCTTGCTGGAATTACATGACAAATGAAACCATCACGTTAGCGTTAGGGCATTTAACATATTGGTACCTGCACATTTGGGGAGTGAATGCACCTAGGCAGTTAACCATTTCTATTATGCCTTTGCTTGGTTGCATGCGTCATCCCGGCTTTTCCGTTTTCTTCATTCGCCAATTGCAAACTTCCTCTTCTTTTTTCTTTTCCTTCTTTTTCTTCTCCTTCTTTTTACCTTTGTCTTCTCTTGTTCCTATTCGCTCTTTTCCTCAAAATTATTATTTTTTCGCTCTTTTCTTTCCTTTTCTCCTTTTTATTTTCTCTTGCTTGATTTTATTTAGTTTCCTATTTTCTTTTATTTTTCTTTCCCTCTCTTGGTTTTCCCCTTTTCATTTAGTTACGGTCGAATCCTATGGAGATTGCCTACGTATCACGACCCTGCGTGAATCAGACCAAGCGTAGTTCTTGCAAATAAATGCAAGAAATAAAAAAAACAATTTTTCGGGAATTTTCAAATTTTCATTAATAACAACTGCGATTACAAAGCTATTAGACTATTTGTTTTTCTTTTCTCGGAAAAGGAAAGTACAAAAACCAGCCTCAGAAGCAGAAATACAGACTCGATTATCTAAGAATACATCAAAACTTCAATCCTGGGACCCACGGGGCATCTCTCGGCATCGCCGCGGGCCTGCGCAAGACTGAGAAGGTTTCAATGTCAACTGTAGGCTACTTAAAGAAAGCTGGCCATGTAATGACTTATTTTGACTTAAAAACAAGAAAAGTGGCTATGTTTCAAATATATTTATTTTGAGAAAACAAAGACCCGGTTTTGCAAATACGGCCTTTCAGCACTTCCGAAAGGGAGATTTTAAGGCTGTGCCCGCAAACCGTTTTAAAAAGACTCAGGGTGGCTGTTCTTGCAAAAACGGGCTTCCGGCACCGTTTTGGGGACATTTGGCTTATTTTTGACAAGAATGGCGTCACCCGACTTATTCATGACGAAATTAAAAATTTTGGCATTTTTTTATTTGGCTATTTTTGCAAAAAAGGGAGATTGGACCCGATGAGGGTTGCCTACGTATCTCACATCCGGTGAGAATCAAACCGGCGTAGTTCGGGCAAACTTGTCAAGACAACAATCTCTTTTCTTTTGTTTTTTCAAATACTTTCCTTTTTTCATTTTTCAAAATTCCGGCAGCATTTTGGCGCTACTTGGGTATTGGTTTTTCATAACAAATGGTCGCCCTCACTTAGTCCTGACACTGCTTATTTTCATACTTCACTCATTTAGACAAGCCGGTCAACATGCAAAGCCGAGCAAATAAATGCGCAAGTAGCACGTAAGATGCATCAGGATAGTCATTTCATTTTCAGGTCACCTGTCCTAGACGGACCCAACCCCTGTGTTGAGTCCCCTAAGTCAAATGCACATGATGCAAACAAGCGTCCTACTAGGGATCCGGCATGAGGTTTTGTTCTTCTAGGTTTAAACCCTAGGTTTATTGGTCTAGACCTGGCTTACCCGAGCGGACAACTCGGGCCGAGGGGGAGGCAGCGTACCGGGGATACAGAAGCTCCGCCGGCTTAGCAACTTATCCAAACCTCGTTCTAAATGGGAAAAGTCTCTAAACAGAAGAGAAGATACACGAAGTGCACCCTTCTCCAGGATGTAGAAGACTCAGAAAGAGGGAGGGATTCGCGACAATTTCTATATACAATTTCAACAAATATCAAAGCCGTAAAGCAATTAGCACATAAGACATGAAACATGTAGAAAAATCAGATAAAGCCAAATATAACAATTTAACTGAGCTCGAATTCTTGAACCCTGAACCGAAATTCTGGGTTCTTCTCCCCAGCAGAGTCGCCAGAGCTGTCACACCTCGTTTTTCTACTACACCCCGTGAAGGGTATAATAAAAGGAGTTTTTCCAGCGGTTTGAATCCCAAATCGAGGAAAGGGTTTGACTCTATTTAACAGTCGCGAACCAGAAATCCGGGTAAGGAATTCTGTTAACCCGGGAGAAGGGGTTAGGCACTCCCGAGTTTCGTGGTTCTAGCACGGTCGCTCAACTGTTATAGTTGGCTAAAGTCTGATTTTAATACATGTTATCCTATAGTGCAATTTTTTACAATTGCTTAACCGCCTTTAATTAATTTTTATGAAAGTGAACGCCGTCTAAGAGCGTGTTTTTGGATCACGTCACATGAAATGCACCGGATCCTCGACACCTCTTATTCAACGTTTTGGGATTTGGATTTGGGTCGCATGAAATGCACACCCGTATTTAAGAAGGTAAATTATTAAAAGCGCGCCTAAAGTGGCTAGCGTCTTATTAACTTTGCGGGAAGCCATGAAAATTCGCTAAATGGCATATCCCGAATTTTTAAAATATTTAATAGCATTTAATGAGGGCCCCGCAATTTATGCGTTCTATTTGGCGAGGCTCATCTCATTTTTATTCAATAAAGGGGAATCCTAAAGCAACTACGATTTTTATACATTTTTGTCTCTAACGGGCCCTAATTAAGTAATGTTATAACATTCGGGCCCCAGGTTCAAGTCCGGATTCAAACAAAAGGGAAGACCTTTTAATTTGAACCCGCTACCTAACTTGAAAGCCCAAATTTGTGTTTGATTAGAATTACTCCTAAGGCTCTTAAAATAGGATCTCAGCCTTGGCACTCCAACATTGAATTTTAAACTCAGCACAACTAAAATAACAATACAATTGAATTGTCCTGTGGGCCATTTCTCATCTGGGCCAATTGACCCTAGCCCAATTAGGAGAGTGAGTGGGTCTGGATTGAACCCTGCCTCAGGAACGGTGAGGCCTGACATAACGGGGTGGGCCGTTAGCCCTGGGCTCATGAACCAGTCCAAACCAGTTCTAGAGCAATTGAAATTCGCTAATTGGGATAACACATAACAGAAATTCCAAATTCAAACACAATTGTTGATCTAGCTCTACACTTGCGACCCAGATCTAAACTGAAGACATTTACCACAATCTAGAAGCTTTGACAATTGGATTAATGTAATTGAACACAGTAAGGACATAGAAATGCTGTTTTAATTTCAAAACTCAAGTGTAAATACATGGGGAAGTGTTTGGATGAACTTAGCGCATATACATTTCTTTGTACCTGTTCTTAACAATCATTTTAATTCGACTGAACCTCAATTAAAGAGATACTGGACTGCACATAAGCGCCCTACGGCTAAAGCAGAATTACAAACTTGAAATGCAACTTCTATGATTAATTAGTACCCTAATCTGAAATTGGATATCTAATAGACGAACTAACACTTATTAAAATATAATCTATTTAGCACAATCATGTGAATCTAAAATAGTTCGTACAGTCCGATACAATCCATATATATCTAATATAAGAGCATTAGCTAATCGTGCATCAAATGTAAAACATCAAACAACCAACTCTCCAGCTTGCAACAACTTCATTTCGTATTACAATTCGATATCTACATTATGTTGGATTCATGAAGTGTACCTGGAATTGAGCAAAGGTAAAAGAAAGGAGTCAGCAGCAGATTTGAATTTGCAAACAAGCTCAAACAGCAACACACAACAGTAAGGGACTCAATTATAAACCCAGCAGCAGCATCAATTGCCCAGGACCAGTTTTGACCTTTAAATCACTCAAAACAGCTTGAATACACCTCAAATCAACTTGAATTTAGCCCAGTAACACTCAGAAGAATTCAACAATCAGATATCGAGCTAGGAAGTGTAAATCATCAATTTTAAAAGAAATAAATCTAAAGTAACCTAAGGTTTTTCGATGCAACAGTTTTTTTTGATTTTATGAAAGTTTTCTGTTGTTTTGGATTTTTGGGTAGAAATTCAGATCTCGGAGAAGTTTTGAATTTCAAAATTCAAATTTCAGCTGGTGAAAACTTGTGGAAAGTGGGGAGAATTTTCAGAGGTTCCCAAAACATCAAATGAAGGCAAGGGCATGCCCTTTTATAGGCACACATGAGGCCTTATCAGATTTTCAGTTTTCCTTTTAGTCCTTATTCATTTTCAGCTTTTAGTCCCTTATTTTTTAACGTTTTTACCCAAGTTACTTTCTTAAATTTGCTAAAATTCTGATTGGAACCCCATCTAGAATGTTCTAGGGGTTTCCAAATCAGTTATTTGCCTGATTCCCTACTTTGAATTACCCCAATTACCCTTGAACTAAGTCTAAAATTACTACCCTATACTTACTAAATCCCCAGCCCTGTTAACATTAAACAAGGTCGACTAACCAAGGCTGGCCTCATTCAGCTATAACCAAACAAACTCCTAAAATTGAATTAATAAATCCAACTAAATCTAATTAGGTCTGGAAATTAATTCTAATCAACATTATGTCCTAAAACTAATTAAACAATGAACTAACCAAAATAATGAACAAACATAATGGTTATTCAAACGGGAAACTTGTACTGTGACAATGGAAAACATGAATAAAACCTAGAAAATCAACAACAAACCAGAAAGAAATCAAAACAAAATTAAAGCTAAAACCTAAAGAAGATCAGTAGCCAAAATGACTCATATCATTGACATCAAACGCAAAATCAAACAAACTAAAACAAATCAAAGCAACACAAAACCAAAATTAAACCAAAACGAAACAAAACAGACTCAAGGGAGCAAGAATCAACCAAAACCCTAAGAATTCTAAATCAGATGACAAAGAAAACCAATGATCAGGGAGGGGACATCACATAGAATATTAGATGAAAAGGAACTCTTACTGATTTTGCGTCGCCTTTCGAATTTAAACCCCGAACGATGCTATTAGCCTATCTTAAGGTCAAGCGAACACTTGAAAATCTGGGTCAAGCCGAAAGTTCTCCAGACCTCGAATCTGAACCCTAACTCCGAGATTCGAACGGTTTTGGCTGGATTCGAAAGGAGTTTGTTTGAGATATGGGAAGAGGGGTTCAAGGTGAGTCTAGGGTGTAAGTTTGGGGAGGTTTGGAAGTGGCGCCGCCGTGCACGGTGGTGGCGGCGCCTAGGGTTTCAAGGATTTGGGGGTTTTGACGGGGATTTGAAGGAAATTGATGATGGATATGGAACGGGGAGATGAAGGAGAGGGGATGGTGTGAATTTGGGCGTCATTGGACGCCGCCCGCCGCCGTGAGGCGATTTCCGGCGGCGGCGTGAGGCGGAGCCGGCGGGGACAGGGGGTACGAGGAAGAGAGGTTGGTCTTTAGGGTTTGGGAATTCTTTGGACACTTTTATGTAACAATTGTATCAATCGAGAGCCGTTGGATTAAAGAAAAGGACGGCTTGGATTATTCGACGCCAAACGGCGTCGTTTAGGAGGGACGGGTATTTGGACCGGGTGGGGGATTAGATTGGGCTGTGGACGGGTATGGGAATGGGTGTGTGTTGGTTTGGGCATGCTTTTGGGCTGGGCAGAGGTAATTGCAATGGCCCAATTCGGATTTTATTTGAGACAACCCTCTTTTAAGATTCTCTTTTGCTTCTTTTGTTTATTATTCATTTTTGTATATTTTTTATTAAATGCTAAACTAAAACCAAAAACCAAATTGACTCAAAAATATATATTTCCTAATTTCCAATTACCCGAATTAAGACAAACTAAAAATGTAAAAAGCTCATTTTTGTTATTTTCTATATTTTTCCCCTTAACTACTAATTGATCCTAAAAATACGAAATTAAATCCTGAACAAATGCCAATTATTCTTGTATTTTCCATGATTCAAACAATAATAAACGTGTACAAACAAATGCAAACAATTAATAAGAAATGCCACCAGAATCCATAAATTGCGAATAATGAAAGAAGTTGTTTTGTTTTGAATTTATGGGAGTAATCCATATAGGCAAAAATCACGTGCTCACAATGCCCCCGAACAATGACGCCTTCGGACAGTTTTGGCGATATTTAAGCCCATGAAATGCAGGATTTGACGGTATTTCAGCCAATGCAAAAAATGTAAATGGCGATATTTCAGCCGATGCAAAAAATGTAAATGGCGATATTTCAGCCGACAGAAATTTAAATAAAGCAGGCGATGTTTCAGCCGATGCGAAAATGTAAATGGCAATATTTTAGCCGACAGAAATTTAAATAAAGTAGGCTATGTTTTAGCCGATGCCAAGAAATGTAAATGGCGATATTTCAGCCGATGTAGAATTTGAATAAAGTTTGGCGATATTTCAGCCAATTGCAAGACGTAAGTAAAGGTGGCGATATTTCAGCCATGCAAGAAAGATAAGGTGGCGATATTTCAGCCATGCAAGAAAGATAAAGTGGAGGTAGAGCTTAACCTCGGAAGGCAGAAAGGTAGACTTATGCAGATAATGCAGGATGAGACAGTGCTTAGTCTCGGAAGGCAGAAAGGTAGCCTTATGCAACGCAAATAATGCAGATGGAGACAGCGCTTAGTCTCGAAAGGCAGAAAGATAGCCTTATGCAGATGATGCAGATGGAGACAACGCTTAGTCTCGGAAGGCAGAAAGATAGCCTTATGCAGATAATGCAGATGGAGACAATGCTTAGTCTCGAAAGGAAGAAAGATAGCCTTATGCAATGCAAAGAATGCAGAGGGAGACAACGCTTAGTCTCGGAAGGCAGAAAGATAGCCTTATGCAGATAATGCAGATGGAGACAACGCTTAGTCTCGGAGGGCAGAAAGATAGCCTTCTGCAGATAATGCAAATGGAGACAATGCTTAGTCTCGGAAGGCAGAAAGATAGCCTTATGCAATGCAAAGAATGCAGAGGGAGACAACGCTTAGTCTCGGAAGGCAGAAAGATAGCCTTATGCAGATAATACAGATGGAGACAACGCTTTGTCTCGAAAGGCAGAAAGGTAGCCTTATGCAATGCAAGAAAATAAAAGGACGGATAGTAGTGATATTTCTTAGCTGATTGCTGATCACGATGCCGTGACTGTCAAGGAGGTTGTGTGTGGATAATAATTACGGACGAGTGATGATTCTGAGAAGTTGCGTCTTTGAGGAATATGCATACGTAAATATACCTGACGAGTGCCTGCATCCAAAGAGAAATCGTGAGTTTTGTAAGGGGGAAAGGTTAGTTCGTCTTCCCCTGGCTTCCGGCGTTGCGTATCATTGGGGTAGCGTTGCTAAACAGCAGCAATTCGAACAATAGTTATGCATGATTTAGTAAATATAACGTAAGTAGAAAAAATAGTTTTCTTTTAGATGAACCAACGACTGGACGAGGTCCAAGACATTGCAACCTCTCTTGCTCCGAAATTTTGAGGGTCCTCCTCAAAATTCTGCCCCCGTTTACTAGGCTGGCACTTCTGACGGCTGCGCTGAACGGCTGAAAAAATCAACTTCGGAATTTTGAGGGTCCTCCTCAAAATTCTGCCCCAGTTTACTGAGATGGCATTCCTGGCGATGAGTGGCTGAAAACTAACTTCGGAATTTTGAGGGTCCTCCTCAAAATTCTGCCCCAGTTCCAATAGCAGGGGGAAAATGGAATTTTTATTAAATTGTGACCGAACCCATAGGGCTGCCTACGTATCCCCTCTTAAACGGGAATCAGGTCAGGCGTAGTTCAAATACATCATAAAAGGAATCGTAAGTGGTTACACATAGTATCGTTTCACTGCATCTGAATTGATCGGCTTTGGCCAAACTTCTCCGTCCATTTCTGCCAGAATAAGGGCTCCTCCAGTTAGAACCCGGTGAACCATGTACGAACCCTGCCAGTTGGGAGAGAATTTTCCCTTGGCTTCATCTTGATGTGGGAATATTTTCTTCAACACCAGCTGCCCTGGTGTAAACTTCCTTGGCTTAACTCTTTTGTTGAAGGATTTGGACATTCTGTTCTAATACAACTAACCGTGGCAAACTGCATTCATCCTTTTCCCATCTATAAGGGCTAACTGCTCGTAGCGACCTTTTACCCATTCTGCGTCGTCCAACTCTGCTTCTTGTATGATCCTCAAGGAGGGAATTTCTACCTCGGCGGAGATGACCACCTCTGTACCATAAACCAGCATGTATGGAGTTGCTCCGGTCGATGTGCGGACCGTGGTGCGGTATCCAGTAGGGCAAATGATAACTTCTCATGCCATTGTTTGTGACTTTCGACCATCTTCCTTAATATCTTCTTGATATTCTTGTTGGCTGCCTCTACAGCTCCATTCATCTGAGGCTTGTAGGCTGTAGAATTCTTGTGTTTGATCTTGAATGACTCGCACATGGCTTTCATCAAGTTGCTGTTGAGATTGGAACCATTATCAGTGATGATTGATTCCGGAATTCCGAATCGGCAAACAATACGGTCACAGACCAAATCTGCCACAGCTTTCTTAGTCACTGCCTTGTATGACGCTGCTTCAACCCATTTAGTGAAATAATCGATTGCCACCAGGATAAACCTGTGCCCGTTTGATGCGGCAGGCTCGATAGGTCCAATGACGTCCATTCCCCAGGCGGCGAATGGCCATGGTGAGCTTGTTGCAGTAAGCTCGTTTGGAGGCACCTTTATCATATCTGCATGTATCTGACAGCGATGGCACTTGCGAACATACTGGATACAGTATGTTTCCATAGTCATCCAGAAATAGCCTGCTCGGAGTATCTTCTTTGCTAGGACAAAGCCATTATGTGCGGCCCGCAGGTCCCTGCGTGCACTTCGTCCAATAGTTTGGATGCTTCTTTTGCTTCGACACACCTTAGTAAACCCAAATCGGGAGTCCTCTTATACAGGATTCCCCCACTGTGAAAGAAGTTGTTGGATAATCTCCGAAGTGTGCGCTTCTGAGTGGCGTTGGCAAGTTCTGGATATTCTCCTGTTGTCAAGTACTCCTTGATATCGTGGAACCATGGTTTTCCGTCCGCTTCTTCCTCAACGTGAGCACAATAAGCTGGCTGATCATAGATCTTTACTGGGATGGGATCAATGAAAGTTTGTGTCTGGATGCTGGATCATGGATGATAAAGTAGCTAGTGCGTCAGCGAACTCGTTTTGGACCCTGGGGACATGTTGAAATTCCGTTTTTGTGAAT
>NW_017674784.1:7632-53056 GCF_001879085.1 Nicotiana attenuata | reverse complement strand
GTATGTTTGGCAAGGGGAGTCATCCTTGGGGACTGACCTGGTTGAGATCCCGGTAGTCGACACAGATTCTAACCTTCCCGTCCTTCTTTGGTACTGGCACGATGTTGGCTAACCATGTTGGATACTCTACCACTTTGAGAACCTTAGCTTTGACTTGCTTAGTAACCTCTTCTTTGATTTTCAAACTCATGTCGGGCTTGAATTTCCTGAGCTTTTGCTTTACCAGTGGACAGGTTGGTTCTGTTGGCAGTTTGTGAGCTACAATGGACGTGCTGAGACCAGTTATATCATCATACGACCAGGCGAATATGTCCTCGTATTCCTTTAAAAATTTCGTATATTCTTCCTTTTCTGACGGCGACAGGTGAACACTGATGCGAGTTTCTTTGACATTTTCTGTATCTCCCAAATTAATGACCTCAGTTTCTTCCAGGTTAGACTTAGGTCTATCCTCAAAATTCTCAACCTCTCTGACGACCTCTTCAGGTATTTCATCTTCTTCTGAGTCTAAGTCCTTTTGTTGCGCTGTTTCATTGCAAGTCACAATTGTTGGTTCATTATCAAAGTAAGTAATAGTAATGCTGTGTAAAAATAGAGTAAATGATAGAGAAAATAATAAGAGCGAGGTATATGATAAACTGAAATGCTTTGTCTAAATTCATAATTGTTTGAAACGTCGGAGCTCTTTCCAAAATTAAAGAAAATGCGGAAAGGAAATTAGCTAGTAAAAAGTAAAATGAGATGCATGGTGCTTTTGTTTAGCCTTGCTACCCCGAAGCCTTCTGGGCCATGACGGTTCTGATTGACCAGTTGCTGAGGCGGTCCCCTCTGTTCACAGCTTGTATGGAAGGGCCTTCCTCCCTTCCTTCTCGAAAAGAACACAGCAGTTCATATCATCATCCTCCAGGAACAAATTCTTCATGTCCGCCAACGCTTCATCTTCTTCTGACCCATATATAGTATCTTCCGGTTGGAGGTCTGTTCCAGGCTAGGTATCGGAAACTCCAATGGATAGTAGGGGCCGCGCCATGGTGGCGACCAGTTCTGGAATTCTTCCCAAGTGTAACCATACCCTAAGCCAAAGGTAGTGCCATGCTTCTTCAGTTTGATGGGCTTAGTGATCCCTTGAAGATTTTTACCGAGTCCCTTTCCAGGCTCGTACCCACACCAATTCAGGATACTTTCGATCTTGTTATCCCACCACTTATCTTTATCTACAACGTTGACCCTTTCGATGTGGTGGTATGTTTCTCCGCCTATTCTCCTTCCGCACCCGATCATTGGGATGGTCTGATGACTATATATGGGGTTACTACCATCGCCATGAATGATCACTTCTTGGTGATTCCATTCAAACTTTACCGCCTGATGCAGGATCAATGCTACGGCTCCAGCAGCGTGGATCCAGGGGCGTCCCAACAGCAAGTTGTAGGATGCCGGGACGTCTATCACTTGGAAGTCGACGTCGAACCATGTTGGTCCCATTTGCAAGCATAGGCTAATTTCTCCAATAGTAGTTCTCTGGGATCCATCGAAGGCCTTGATATTGATAGCCCCATCTTTGATCTCGTGCAGGCTTTTTCCCAAAGTTCTGAGAGTTATCAGCGGACAGATGTTGAGGCTGGATCCTCCTTCGATCAGGACTCTAGTGATGAAATAATCCTCGCATTGCACGGTGATGTGCAGTGCCTTGTTGTGGCTCAGTCCTTCCGGCGGCAGCTCATCTTCGTGGAAGGTGATTTTATGGCTCTCCAGCACTTGCCCTACCATATTTGCCATTTCACCCCCAGTTATGTTGCTGGGCACATAAGCTTCACTCAGTATTTTCATCAGGGCATTTTTATGAGCGTCAGAGCTCTGTACAAGAGCTAGGATAGAGATCTGTGCCGGTGTTTTTTTCAACTATTCAGTGACCGAGTACTCCTTAGCCTGTATTTTCCTCCAAAGATCATCGGGCCCTGTTTTAATAGGCCGTCCCGGGGCTTGCTTACTGGACTCGGCTAGGTGCTCTGTGGTGTAAACCCTTCCTGTTCTAGTCATTCCTTGTGCGGCAATCGTTTCTCCTGTCTTGGTCTTTCCTTTCCTCCTAGCTTCGGCAGTGTAATCCCATGGTATGGCATTTGAGTGGAATGGTGCTATGTCTGTCATTGCCACTGGAATAGGTACCCTAGGTGGTAACACAACAACTTCAAAGGGTGCAGGTGCCTTTGGAACTCCAAATTCAACCTCAATTGGCCCGGGCGCCTTTGTAGAAGGAGGCGCTTCAAATTCGAGAGGTATAGACATGTTTACTTCATCGTCCCTGGAGGGCTGATTCTGCACAACAATTGGGCTAAGTGTAACCGCTGGATTCTTTGGTTCATCCCCTTCAGCAATCAAACCTATCGACCCTTTAGGGTCCCAATCATCCTCGATCTCGATCATATGAATGTCCCACCTTTGTGGTCAGGCAGAGGGTTATTACGAACATTAGGAGCAGGCTCCTTTGCTACAATGACCTTATTGTCGATCAGGGTCTGAATCTTGCCCTTCAACGAACGACACTCGTCGAGGTTTGTCCCTTCATGCCGGAATGGTACGCACAGGTCTTATTAGGGTTGACCCACTGGGAAGGATTCTCTGGAGTTATGGCTGGGATAGGGGTGACGTAACCAGTAGTTTTAAGTCTCTCGTACAGCTGATCAATTGGTTCAGCGATGGCTGTGTATTGTCTGGGAGGTCTGCGGTCGAAATTTGGCCTAGGTCTGGGGAAATTTTGGCGGGTAGGAGGTGATTGGTAATGAGAGGGTTGAGCATTATAAGCTTGGTAGATAGGTTCTGGTTGAGAATATCTGGGTGAGGTGGGTTGATATGTGAGAGGTGGAGATGATTGGGAGGTGGATTTGGATAGGAGGGTGCGGGTGCTTGGTAATTCGGGATAGGCTGATATGTAAGTGGAGGTGATGGGTAGGTGTGGTATTTTAGTGGTGATTTGGCTCCCTGTGCGACCATTACGGCACTCACATCTTTCTTCTTGGACGTGCCACCGGACTGTAAAGCCTTATTGGTGGCCTGTAATGCTTCAAGATTAGTAACCATACCATTCTTAATGCCTTCTTCGATTCTTTCTCCCAGTTTGATGATATCGGAGAACTTCTGACCCTCGATTAGCATCAACCTCTCGTAATATTGGGGATCTTAAGCTCGGACGAAGAACCTGTTCATCTGTTCTTCTTCTAGGGCCGACCTAACCTTTGCAGCTTCTGACCTCCAACGAGTAGCATACTCGCGGAATGTTTCGGTAGATTTCTTCTTCAAATTCTGGATGTAGAATACATCCGGTGCATTCTCTGTATTGAATCGGAATCTATCCATGAAGTCCGATGCCATACCTACCCAACTTGTCCATTTCTTGGGGTCCTGACTGATGTACCAGGATAGTGCATCTCCCTTCAGGCTCCTCATGAAGAGCTTCATACGGATCTTCTCATCCTTTCCGACTCCGACCAGCTTATCGCAATAGGTTCTCAGGTGGACTCTGGGATCTCCTGTTCCATCAAACATTTCGAACTTGGGAGGTTTGTACCCCTCCGGAAGTTCAACATCTGGTTGAGTGCATAAGTCTTCATAATTTAACCCCTCGATACCTTTGTTACCTTCCACGCCCTGAACTCGGCTGGTCAATTTCTTGAGTTCTGCTGCTAAGTTCCTGATAAGGGAGTCTTTGTCGTCAGACTTAGGTGCATTTGAGATTGGTTGAGTGTAGTGAGGTACAGTATCCACATAAATAGGAGTGTTGTGGAGATGGTCATTGGTGGTGTTTAGTGGCTCGGGAATGAGTAGTGGAGTGTTATTTGGAGTGTGGCATGCGTTGGAGTGGTGGGTATGAGTGGGTTGTATCTGTGGTTGTGGGGTATTTTGTGGAGGTGCGGGATTCTGGGTGTTGACATCAGGAGCGGTGAGGGAAAATGATAGGTTCGCCAAATTTCGAACCTGATCCAGTTCTTCTCGAAATTTCAACAGCTTTTGCTCCAATTGTGTAGCAGTTTCCTTAGCAACCGGGGTACCCTGAGGAATCTCAATCTCCTTTCTGGCGCTTGTATCTCCCATTTTACCTTTGTTCTTGTTCCGGACAGGACTCGGAGGAGGAGGAGGTGGAGGGCCCTTGGATCTTGTGGAGTATGCTGATGGTGCCAGAATGCACGAACTAACTTTTGGGGAGGGGAATAGAAAATAAAAGAAAAACAAAAGGTAACAAGTTAGTGCAGGTTATGAGGAAAAAATATTGCAGTATTTAAACACATTGTGCAAGAATATAAATCGCGTCCTAACTTTGGTGCCTCGTTGTGCCCGAGGTAGGCCTAGCGTCAAATAGTTTTGGAGAACTTATAATGCTAAATGCCTCATTTTATTGATAAAAATAAGACGAATCCCAAAACGACGCTAAAATTGCATAAAGTAAAATGTCACTAATGGCCATTGGCCTTATTACATTTTAAAGCGAAAAAGAAAAGAGATTCCTAACTACTTGGTCCCAGAAGGACCTTCCCCAGGTTGAATGCTCTCGTTGATCAAATCCTCCAGCTCGCATAGGTTCACCAGTAAAAATGCCTTTGCCAGGCGTTCTCCTTCGTTTCCCTCAGCGTTCTGGCAGTCGGTGACTCTTTTTCTTACTTTTCCTTCCAATTCCAGCAGACTGTATTCCAGATATTCCAGCTTTTCGCTAGCCTTGGTGACCCTCTCTTTCCATTCATTGATTTGGTCACTTGATGGGAGATTCCTCCGCCAGGTCAGAAAGAGTGAGGGTATACTGACCATACCGAAGTCGGGGACTTTGTTCTCCATTTTATGCAAAATAAAAGGGTTAAGACCATACCCCCCACCGGACTCAACTATTTAAACCAACAATTAGCATTAAAGCATTTAGTTCTCCAAATAAATGCATAAAACATGGAGGTGTCCGTTTGGGTTTCAAGGAAACCCGGTGGACTTTGGACAAGGCTATCATAATGAGTCATTATGTGGACAACATAACTGACTCGACTAGGTTTGACCATGATGCATGTACAGTTTAAACGGAGTAAGGTTTCTATTGGGGTATTAGACAGGTACCCTTGAGCTGATAACTCAAGAGGGAAAGGCACGGAACCGTCGACTGCACCGCTGATCGACTGGTTTTACCGCAAATATGCCTTTGCCTAATTTAAGGGGTGATAGTATTGGAAGAGCGCAACTACTCATTATAAGCGTTGCTATAGTATTTGTTTGGAACGAGTGGAATATGATGTTGAAGATGCAGTTTACAAGAATGAAATAAATTGACATGTATTTTCACGGTCATACAATAAATGCTTACAATAATTGCTCAAAAAATTACAACGGTATTAATGGAAAGCGGTGAATGAAAGTAATTAAAGAAAAAGAAACAAAAGAAACAAGTCAGTTTCGAATAAAGGCATTAAACAAAAGCAATAAAAGAAAACAATAAAGTCACATATAACATGAAATGGTAAAAGCCTAAAGAGTCCCCAGCAGATTCGCCATGCTGTCGACGCCCCCCTTTTCCTCGCGGAATCGGGTTCACGATATTCGGGAAGACAACTCTTATCCCGTTTGGGAATTGGGTTTTTGGAGTTTGGAGAGTCGCCACCTAATGATTATAGTGCATTAGGACACTTTTAGAAGAATTAAAGATGCAGACCAGAGTTTTGGGTAAGGGCTTGAAATTATCTCGAGGGGAAGGTGTTAGGCACCCCTCAAGATCCACTAGTGTGGTTCCCGGCCATGCTACAATTGTGACTTTAAGTGCAAATACAAATAAACTAACAAGTATAACAGGAAGCACAAAAAGGTTAAAAGAAGTGCTGAAATTCAAAAAGGGAGCAGTTTAGTTGTAAAAGAAATGTGCAAGTAGAGGGAAGAAGTCAAGCAATTAGTGCAAGCAAACCAAAAATCATGTGAGAAACAGAAGTTGAAAGTGTAGCCGCTTGTAAAGTTCTAAAAAAAATTGTAATAAAAGGAGAGGGGAGTCCTAGGTTTATACATTACATGGATCATTCGCACAACACTGGTACCCAATTGTACACATAGTGTTATCGTGTAATCATCATCTCCATGTCTACCCTTCCCACCCCGTTAAGGTATTAAAGCGCGGAACGGTATCGTTTACTTATCGCATGCTACTACCCGTCCCAATCCTATCAGTTCCGGGGTATTAGGACTTCTAATCCTAAAAGGAAAGAAAGGGATGGAGGCCTTTGTGGAGTTTAAAGGATAAAATTCTAGCTCGACATTCAAAACAAGTATCAAATAAAGGGAAGAATAAACAAGCAAATAAGGCTCAAATAAACCCCAGAAATCAAATAATCATATAGTTTAGCATGCCTTGACAAATACTGATTTGGTCTTAGATTAAAATTAAGCAGTGAGCGGACAGGTTCAACACATATATTTGGACAGAAAGTCTGCATTAGGCAACTCGGATACAGTTGTCAGAGATTAAGGCACTGAATTAGTCGCGAGTTCATTTAAGAAAGTACTGATTTTAGAAGATGATCATGCAGAAGAGTCTTGAAGAAAAAGGGTATGCTGCAGACGTTTAGAAACTAGTTCAAAAGGGAAAACAAACTGCCTAATTGTGGTTAAACACAAAAAAAAAGTTTTAAAAATTCCAGAAGGGACAGAGTTATCTAAAGAAAAGAGTGAGTTGCGGAACTGATTTAAAACGACGAGTTCAAAAGACAGGAATTGAGTTGGAAAACACGTTTAGGCAGAATATTAGAAAGAAGGAGTTTCAGAAAAGATATGCCAGTTAAAGAAATAGATTTTAGGGAAAAGTATACACTGATTTGAAACAAGTTTTATTAGAGACTACGTTTTGGAAAACATGTACTGACTTAGGCGTATAAGAAACGGCTAATCAATTGCTACTGCTGTTAGACAGGCTAAGCGAGTTTGGTTCAAAAGAAGCTCCTATGGACATGATATCTACAAGTTATTGATTACCGAACTTGTTAATNTCATCGTCAAGATAAGTAATAGTAATGCTGTATAAAATAGAGTAAATGATAGAGAAAATAATAAGCGAGATATATATGATAAACTGAAATGCTTTGATTAAATTCAAAGCTGTTTGAAACATCGGAGCTCTTTTCGAAATTAAGACAATGACGGGAAGAAAATCAACTAGTAAAGTAAAATGCGATGCATGCTGCTTTGTTTAGCCTTGCTACCTCAAAACCCTACGGGCTCTGACGGTCCTAATTGACCAGTTGGTGAGGCGGTCCCCTCTGTTCCAGCTTGTATAGAAGGGCCTTCCTCCCCTTCCTCCTCGAAAAAAACACAGCAGTCCATATCATCATCCTCCAGGAACAAATTCTTCATGGCCGCCAACGCTTCATCTTCTTCTGACCCATATATAGTATCTGTCGGTTGGAAGGTCTGTTCCAGGCTAGGTATCGGAAACACCAATGGATAGTAGGGGCCGCGCCATGGTGGCGACCAGTTCTGGAATTCCTTCCAAGTGTAACCATACCCTAAACCAAATGTAGTGCCATGCTTCTTCAGTTTGATGGGCTTAGTGATCCCCTGAAGAAGTTTTACCGAGTCCCTTTCCAGGCTCGTACCCACACCAATTCAGGATACTTTCGATCTTGTTGTCCCACACTTATCCTTATCTACAGCATTGACCCTTTCGATGTGGTGGTATGTTTCTCCGCCTATTCTCCTTCTGCTTCCAATCATTGGGATGGTCTGATGACTATATATGGTGTTACTACCATCGCCATGAATAATCACCTCCTGATGATTCCATTCGAACTTCACTGCCTGATGCAGGGTCGATGCTACGGCTCCAGCGGTATGGATCCAGGGCCG
Source organism: Nicotiana attenuata (assembly GCF_001879085.1). Lineage (NCBI taxonomy): Eukaryota > Viridiplantae > Streptophyta > Magnoliopsida > Solanales > Solanaceae > Nicotiana > Nicotiana attenuata. The sequence continues at coordinate 45,202 of NW_017674784.1, read as the reverse complement.
TCCTAACAGCAGGTTGTAGGATGCCGGGACGTCTATTACTTGAAAGTCGACGTCGAACCATGTTGGCCCCATTTGTAAGCATAGGCTGATTTCTCCAATAGTAGATCTCTGGGATCCATCGAAGGCCTTGACATTGATAGCCCCATCTTTGATCTCGTGCAGGATTTTTTCCAAAGTTCTGAGAGTTATCAACGGACAGATGTTGAGGCTGGATCCTCCGTCGATCAGGACTCTAGTGATGCAATAATCCTCGCATTGCACGGTGATGTGCAGTGCCTTGTGTGGCTCAATCCTTCCGGCGGCAGCTCATCTTCGTGGAAGGTGATTTTATGGCTCTCCAGCACTTGCCCTACCATATTTGCCATTTCACCCCCAGTTATGTTGCTGGGCACATAAGCTTCCCTCAGTATTTTCATCATGGCATTTTTATGAGCGTCTGAACTCTGCAGAAGAGCCAGGATAGATATCTGTGCTGGTGTTTTGTTCAACTGTTCAGCGACCGAGTACTCCTTAGCCTGTATTTTCCTCCAAAGATCGTCGGGCGTTGTTTCAATAGGCCGTCCCGGGGCTTGCTTACTGGACTCGGCTAGGTGCTCTCGGGTGTAAACCCTTCCTGTTCTAGTCATTCCTTGTGCGGCAATCGTTTCTCCTGTCTTGGTCTTTCCTTTCCTCCTAGCTTCGGCAGTGTAATCCCATGGTATGGCATTTGAGTGGAATGGTGTTATGTCAGTCATTGCCACCAGAATAGGCACCCTTGGTGGTAACACAGCAACTTTAAAGGGTGTAGGTGCCTTTGGAACTCCAAATTCAACCTCGATTGGTCCGGGCGCCTTTGCAGAGGGAGGCACTTCAAATTCAAGAGGTATAGACATATTTACTTCGCCGTCCATGGAGGGCTGATTCTGCACAACAATTGGGTTAAGGGTAATCATTGGCTTCTATGGTTCATCCCCTTCAGCAATCAAACCTATTGACCCTTTGGGGTCCCAATCATCCTCGATCTCGATCATATGAATGTCTCCACCTTTGTGGTCAGGCAGGGGGTTGTTATGAACATTAGGAGCGGGCTCCTTTGCTACAATGACCTTATTGTCTATCAGGTTCTGAATCTTATCTTTCAATGAACGGCACTCGTCAAGGGTGTGTCCCTTCATGTCGGAGTGATACGCACAGGTCTTGTTGGGGTTGACCCACTGGGAGGGATTTTCTGGAGCTTTGGCTGGGATAGGAGTGACGTAACCAACAGCTTTAAGTCTTTCATATAGCTGGTTAATCGGTTCAGCGATGGCTGTGTATTGTCTGGGAGGTTTGCGGTCAAAATTTGGTCTGGGTCTTGGAAAATTTTGACGGGTGGGTGGTGATTGGTAGTGAGAGGGTTAAGCGTTATAAGCTTGGTAAACAGGTGCTGGTTGAGAGTATCTGGGTGAGGTGGGTTGATATGTGAGAGGTGGAGAGGATTGGTAAACGGGAGGTTGATATGAGGGTGCGGGTGCTTGGTAATTCGGGATGGGCTGATATGTAAGTGGAGGTGATGGGTAAGTGTGGTATTTTGGTGATGATTTGGCTCCCTGTGTGACCATCACGGCACTTACATCTTTCTTCTTGGACGCGCCACTAGTTTGTAAAGCCTTATTGGTGGCTTGCAATGCTTCAAGATTTGTAACTATACCATTCTTGATGCCCTCTTCGATTCTTTCTCCGAGTTTGATGATATCAGAGAACTTTCGACCCTCGATCAGCATCAACCTCTCGTAATATTGGGGGTCATGGGCCCGGACGAAGAATTTATTCATTTGCTCTTCTTCTAGGGCCGGCCTGACCTTTGCAGCTTCTGACCTCCAACGAGTAGCATACTCGCGGAATGTTTCGGTGGGTTTCTTCTTCAAATTCTGTATGTAGAATACATCTGGTGCGTTCTCTATATTAAATCAGAATCTATCCATGAAGTCTGATGCCATACCTACCCAACTCGTCCATTTCTTGGGGTCTTGACTGATGTACCAGGATAGTGCATCTCCCTTTAAGCTCCTCATGAAGAGCTTCATATTGATCTTCTCATCTCTTCCGACCCCCACTAGCTTATCGCAATAGGTCCTCAGGTGGAATCTGGGATCTCCTGTTCCATCAAACATTTCGAACTTGGGAGGTTTGTACCCCTCCGGGAGTTCAACATCTGGTTGAATGCACAAGTCCTCGTAATTCAATCCTTCAATGCCTTTGTTACCTTCTACGCCCTGAACTCGACTGGTTAATTTCTTGAGCTCTGCCGCTAAGTTCCTGATGAGGGAGTCCTTGTCATCAGACTCAGGTGCATTTGAGATGGGTTGGGCGTAGTGGGGTACAGTATCCACGTAAATAGGAGTGTTGTGGAGATGGTCATTGGTGGTGTTTAGTGGCTCGGGAATGAGTAGTGGAGTGTTATTTGGAGTGTGGCATGTGTTACAGGTATGAGTGGGTTGTATCTGTGGTTGTGGGGTGTTTTTTGGAGGTGCGGGATTTTGGGTGTTGACATCAGGGGCGGTGAGGGAAAATGACAGGTTTGCCAAATTCCGAACCTGATCCAGTTCTTCTCGAAATTTCAACAGCTTTTGTTCCAGTTGTGCAGTAGTTTCCTTAGCAACCGAGGTACCCTGAGGAATCTCAATCTCCTTTCTGGTGCTTGTATCTCCCATTTTGCCTTTATTTTTGTTCCGGACAGGACTCAGAGGAGGAGGAGGTGGAGGGCCCTTGGATCTTGTAGAGTATGCTGATGGTGCCAGAATGCACGAACTAACCTTTGGGGGGGGAGGGGGGAATAAAAATAAAAGAAAAAAAGGTAACAAGTTAGTGCGGGTTCTGAGGAAAAAGTATTGCAGTATTTAAACACATTGGGTGAGAATATAAATCGCGCCCTAATTTTTGTGCCTCGTTGTGCCCGAGGTAGGCCTAGCGACAAATAGTTTTGGAGAACTTATAATGCTAAATGCCTCATTTTATTGATAAAAATAAGACGAATCCAAAACGACTCTAAATAATAGAAAGTAAATGTCACTAGTGGCCATTGGCCTTATTACATCATTAAAGCAAAATAAAGGACTCCTAACTACTTGGTCCCAGAAGGACCTTCCCCAGATTTGGCAGTCTTGTCTCCCTCGAACAGCTCCACCAACTCGCGTAGTCCTAGCAGTAAGTAGGCTCGGGCCAGATGTCTGCTCGCATTTGTCACTATCCCAGAACAATGTTGCAGCCTCTATGATTCTGTTGTTATGTTGAATCTCTAGGAGAGAAGGCAGATTCCCTAGGTACTTGCGGACGAGTGTTTGATCACTAGAATGGAGGTCGTTCCACCAATTCAGTAGCCTTGGATGAATGTTGGTTACCATGCCAAATCTGGGGATCTCGTGCCTCATTTTCTGTAAAACAGAGTGTTAGGCCCTTACCCCCACCAGACTTGACTATTTAAATCAATAATTAGCATAGCAAAGCACTTAAGTTCTCCAAATAAATGCACAGAACGTGGAGGTGTCCGTTTGGGTTTCAAGGAAACCCAGTGGACTTTGGACAAGGCTATCTTAATGAGTCATTATGTGGACAACATAACTGACTCGGCTAGGTTTGACCATGATGCATGTACAGTTTAACGGAATAAGGTTTCTATCTTGAAGTGCTAGACTGGTACCCTTGAGCGGACAACTCAAGAGGGAAANAACATTTTAGGCATATAATTCATACGCCTTGGCTGGTGGAAGGCGATGTGATCATCCCAATCTCTGCGTAGGATCTCTTATCCGTATTCCCCTTTCTGGAGGTGTTCCATGAGCCAGAGCTGAAGTAATAAGTTGCAACCCTCAAAATGACTGCCCTTTTGCTGACAGTTGTCCAAGGCACAGTATATCTCAGCAATGATCATGGGCACTATGCTGAAAGTCTGCCCACCAATTCCTTCCATCAAAGTCTTGGTTACCATGGCCAATCTGGTGTGGATCGTAGCCTTCTTCATAGGGAACACGATCATCCCCAAAAAGCAAAACATGAAGACAAAGACCCTTCTATGGACATGCCCGTATGACTTGTTATGGCCGTACCTCTCGTATAGATAGTAAAATGGAATGTAGGAATCTTTCAAACATGTTAAGTCTGGGTTTTTCTTCAGTCCCTTCATCTTAAGGAAACCCCTTCCTTTGTGATTTTCTGGCATAAGCAAACCCGGAGTCTCCCTAGGAATTCCAGCTAAACCCCCTATTTCTTCAAGTAAAGGAGTTATTTCAAGATCACCAAAGCGGAACACAGACTTGTCACTATCCCAGAACATTGTTGCAGCCTCTATGATTCTGTTGTTAGGCTGAATCTCTAGGAGAGAAGGCAGATTCCCTAAGTACTTGCGGACGAGTGTTTGATCACTAGAATGGAGGTCGTTCCACCAGTTCAGCAGCCTTGGATGAATATTGGTTACCATGCCAAATCTGGGGATCTCGTGCCTCATTTTCTGCAAAACAGAGTGTTAGGCCCTTACCCCCACCAGACTCGACTATTTAAATCAATAATTAGCATAGCAAGCACTTAAGTTCTCCAAATAAATGCACAGAACATAGAGGCGTCCGTTTGGGTTTCAAGGAAACCCGGTGGACTTTGGACAAGGCTATCTTAATGAGTCATTATGTGGACAACATAACTGACTCGACTAGGTTTGACCATGATGCATGTACAATTTAAATGGAATAAGGTTTCTATTGGGGTATTAGATAGGTACCCTTGAGCGGACAACTCAAGAGGGAAAGGCACGAAACCGTCGACTGCAGCTGATCGACTGGTTTTACCGCAAATATGCCTTTGCCAAATTTAGGGGTGATAGTATTGGAAGCGCGCAACTACTCATTATAAGTGTTGCTATAGTATTTGGTTGGCACGAGTGGAATATGATGTTGAAGATGCAGTTTACAAGAATGAAACAAATTGACATGTATTTTCACGTTCATACAATAAAGTTTACAATAATTGCTCAAAATTACAACAGTATTGATGGAAAGCGGTAAATGAAAGTAATTAAAGAAAAAGAAACAAAAGAAACAAGTCAGTTTCAAATAAAGGCATTAAAAAAAAGCAATAAAAGAAAGCAATAAAGTCACATATAACATGAAATAGTAAAAGCCTAAAGACCCCCAGCAGAGTCCCCATGCTGTCGACGCCCCCCTTTTCCTCGCGGAATCGGGTTCACGACATTCGGGAAGACAACTCTTATCCCGTTTGGAATTGGATTTTTGGAGTTTGGAGAGTCGCCACCTAATGGTTATAGTGCATTAGGACACTTTTAGAAGAATTAAAGATGTAGACCAGAGTTTTGGGTAAGGGCTTGAAATTATCTCGAGGGGAAGGTGTTAGGCACCCCTCAAGATCCACTAGTGTGGTTCTCGGTCATGCTACAATTGTGACTTTAAGTGCAAATGCGAATAAACTAACAAGTATAACAGGAAGCACAAAAAGGCTAAAAGAAGTGCTGAAATTCAGAAAGGGAGTAGTTTAGTTGTAAAAGAAATGTGCAAGTAGAGGGAAGAAGTCAAGCAATTAGTGCAAGCAAACCAAAAATCGTGTGAGAAACAGAAGTTGAAAGTGCAGCAGGTTTTAAAGTTCTAAAAAAAATTGTTAAACTAATAAAAGGAGAGGGGAGTCCTTGGTTTATACATTACATGGATCATTCGCACAACACTGGTACCCAATTGTACACATAGTGTTATCGTGTAATCATCATCTCCATGTCTACCCTTCCCACCCCGTTAAGGTATTAAAGCGCGGAACGGTATCGTTTACTTATCACATGCTACTACCCGTCCCGATCCTATCAGTTCCGGGGTATTAGAACTTCTAATCCTAAAAGGAAAGAAAGGGATGGAGGCCTTTGTGGAGTTTAAAGGATAAAATTCTAGCTCGACATTCAAAACAAGTATCAAACAAAGGGAAGAATAAACAAGCAAATAAGGCTCAAATAAACCCCAGAAATCAAATAATCATATAGTTTAGCATGTCTTGACAAATACTGATTTGGTCTTAGATTAAAATTAAGCAGTGAGCAGGCAGGTTCAACACATATATTTGGACAGAAAGTCTGCATTAGGCAACTCGGATACAGTTGTCAGAGATTAAGGCACTGAATTAGTCGCGAGTTCATTTAAGAAAGTACTGATTTTTAGAAGATGATCATGCAGAAGAGTCTTGAAGAAAAAGGGTATGCTGCAGACGTTTAGAAACTAGTTCAAAAGGGAAAACAAACTGCCTAATTGTAGTTAAACACAAAAGAAAAAGTTTTGAAAATTCTAGAAGGGACAGATTTATCTAAAGAAAAGAGTGAGTTGCGGAACTGATTTAAAACGACGAGTTCAAAAGACAGGAATTGAGTTGGAAAACACGTTTAGGCAGAATATTAGAAAGAAGGAGTTTCAGAAAAGATATGCCAGTTAAAGAAATAGATTTTAGGGAAAAGTATACACTGATTTGAAACAAGTTTTATTAGAGACTACGTTTTGGAAAACATGTACTGACTTAGGCGTATAAGAAACGGCTAATCAATTGCTACTGCTGTTAGACAGGCTAAGCGAGTTTGGTTCAAAAGAAGCTCCTAGGACATGATATCTACAAGTTATTGATTACCGAACTTGTTAATAAACTTGTGGATGGATACTTGTTTATTAAACCTAAAGTTTGCCTAATGTCATGCGTATGCACATCCTATAGGCATGACACCTATAAATTTGCAGAAATTAACTCCTATAGGCAGGATTTCTATATGCATAATTGCAGAAAGTGAGTGTTAAGTCCTATAGACATGCTTTCTATGTGATTAAAACGGTCCTATAGGCAGGATCTCTAGATGGTTAAATAATAAAGTCCTAAGATCATTATTTCTACCCTTTTGATGCAAGAAAGTAAAGACCCCTCCCACATCGCTTTACTATACTCCCCGAGTTTATACAAGTTATTACAGAATGTAGAAAAAATACATCAGAGGCTAACAGCTAGATCCGAGCAGCCTAATTCAACCTTAATGTCTAATAATATGCGATTGAGCCACTCCCGGGATCCAGATTTCCAAAGCCTTCTCTTTACCCAGGGTGTTTCAAAGTTCCAAGGAATCTCGGGGATTCCCGGCATTGCTTACACCCAAGATACCATTAGAATAGAAACAGTGCAGTGTGGAAGAGCTAACTCTCAGGCATCCAAGTTTAGAGGGAGCTCAGGGGGTCCCAAAGCATGGCTTGCAAGAGAGGGGCAGAACTTAATAGCAAAGAGTAAGTGCAAAGTGATGGAGGGATTGTGGAGCCATGACAGGTTGTGGTCATACCTAGCCACAAAGTAGGCTGGCACACCCCTGATCACCTGCTTGGTGAAACACATTAAGAGCAGACCCTTGAAGGTCAGACCAAAGTCTGGACAATGAATAGGACACTGCCAGACCCAAGTCTAAAGCTCAAAAACACATAAAGGGGGAAAGGGAATGGGAACTGATTGAGTTTGGGATTCAAAGAATCCAATCCAGAATCATGGACAACAATATTAGAGTGTTGTCATGCCCTGAGCCATAACTCACATATAAAGGGGTATGGGGTTTGGGATTCATAAAGTATCAAATTCATGACAAGCAACTAACAGGATACATACATAATTTAAATACTGAATTACAAAGGAAAGTGGGAACATGTTACAATATGCTAGAAACAAACATCAACTAAAAGAATTGGGCAGAAGTGGGCAGAAGTAAACACATTGTGGTGGAGACATGTAAACTAACTGAGACATACCAGTAGAGAAGCAAAAGAGTGCAGGAGAAAGTAGAGTAAACAAAGTCCACATCAGCACAAGTAAAAGAGAGAGAGTTTTTAAGTGAGAGTGATTTGTGAACTCAGATTGTGTTCTGTGTTCGTGTGTGTTCAAAGAGAAGGGAGGAGACTATTTATAGTTTGAAATCAGGCAGGGAACAAGGTAAGAAAATAACCATGTGTCAATTAGAATCAATCAGTAGCGGAAAATCCCATTAATTGAGGACTTCAAATTTGAACGGTAAAGGGCAAGAGTTTTTTTTTTTAAGGAAGGAGATCAAATAAGCATATTGTGCATAGCATACAAATAGGGGTAAATACATAGGGGTTTTAATTAAGGAAAGAAAATTTTGAAATACACGGTCAAGTAAATAAGGCAAGGACAAAGTAAATCAATTGGTACATAGTAAATCAGGGAATCGGGGATTCAAAATTGCCCCTGAACCAAGTCAAAAATAGGGGAATCGAAAGGTTAAAAAGAGTTTTCAAATAAAACAATGAAAGAATCAATCATGCTTACACAAAGAAGTCTGAAATTAGACCCGAATCTACGGTTATTTTAGAGGGACATTCAGCGTGTATAAAGAACGCACAAACATTAGGCATGCGAGGTTAAACCAAATTAGAGATGAGAACCAGACAAAACACATAGCAGATAACCTTAGAAGAAACATTCAGAAACCTCAAAAGAAACCAAGATTCCTGACATGCAAGTTCTAGAATGTCATAAAAGGTCACAGAGATATGCAGACATGCACAAATAGAAACAAGAGAAAACCATGAGCGTTTAGGCAAAGGTAGGCAAGAACATGATCAGCGGAACTTTAGAAACAAAATTAAAGCATGAGCCTGAACACATATAGCAAAAAGTAAGTCAACAACCTAGGCTAGCATGTGAACACAGAATGTAAAAGAATCTCTGTAGAAATCCGGTAAGAAACAAGAAAACAGCCTCGAACATAATAGGAAATAAAAAAACGAGCATAAACACACATAAGGGAGAGTAAAAGAATCAGAAAACATTTTTGGGGCCATTTTCAGAAAACCCTAAAATTGATTTGAACACTTTTGAAAAAGAAAATTTGGGGAAACACTCTAAAATGTTACCAACAGCGTAGATCTAGCACAGATCTAAAAGAATAAACGAAAAGGAACCTCGAATAGGCTAGGGCTTTTGAGAACCCTAAAGGAAGAGAAAGGCTTGGAAGTCACGAGAACGGATCTAAGTTGATAAGGTCGAATCCAGGCTCAAGAGGCCAAGATACGCTGTAGCAAGGCCGGAAACGGCCAAAGAATCTCGAATCGACCAAGGTCTGGATGAAGACCCTTGAGGTCTAGCCTCGAATCTTCAGTGAGCAGGCGTGTGGGAGCAGTAGGTGGTGAGTAGAGGTCGTCCATGGTTAGATTAGCCATGGATTCCGGTGGTTTGAGGTCGAAGAGGGGGTAGGCGGCTATTAGGGTTTCAGGTGGGTGAGAGCGTTTGAGAGAGACGAGGGATTAGAGGCGGCGGTCTTTGAGAAAATGGGGAGGGTTTGGGGGGTCGTTTAGAAATAAAAATGGTAAGGGGGGGCCTGGGCCGTTGATCAAAATGATCAACGGCTCAGATTAAAAGGGACACGGGCCGGTTCAGGTGATTGGGTGTTGGGTCGGGTGGATTAGGAAATTGGGTTAGGGAATTGGGTTCAATTTGGGGCTGAGATTGGGGCCCAATTCCGGTTAAAATTGAAATGCAAAAAGGGCTAACTTTTAAATAGCCACTTTTCCCTTGTTTAATTTATAAAAAATAGCAAAATAATTTCTGGAAGTAAATCAAACGTGCTAAAATGATTAATAATACATAATTATCAAATTAAAAATACTGGGGCCAATTTTATAAATATAATTACAATTAAATCTTAAAAGGGGCTAATATTTCAATTATGTGCAATTTAATTTTAAAAAATACTAAATAAATTTGTAAAAAATATGCAAAAATCATGTTAGCCATATTTTGGTGTAAATATGAGATTAAAAAAATAGGTTGTCCACCAAAATGATAACTTTGGGAATAATTATTGGATTTTATGGTATAAAAATAGGCAATAAATTAGTTTTTAAAATCATAAAAAATTTGGTAAAGTACCAAAACTCTTGTGTGTGCTCATATATACACATATATATTATTTTGAAAGTATTTTGGGTATAAAAAATATTTAGGGAAAAATTGGGTATCAACACCCTATTGTACATATTCATTCGATTTTTCTATTTTCGCAAAATTTTTCGTTTTTAGCTTAGTAGATAGGCTCGTAGCCTTTTGTTTTGTTTTTGGCGTTTTCAATAAGCCCTTGGTTTTCTTAATGCCACGGTTCTTTCCAAGGGTAGAGTATAGTGTGAACCGGGTGGCTCTTCCCGATGATAGATGGAGTGACTACCTTCTTAAGGGTTTGAGTCTGTTTCTTTGATTTTTCTTTTGTCTTTTGATATTTCGTAGTTAAGGGTACCTCAGGCAAAGCTTCACTTGGGCCTAACACATTTGCCTTTGCCCATGGTCAAAGACATAATGTTGTGTTTAGGGTATGGTGAAAGTCGTGGCCTTGAGACTCTTGTGTTGACCAAACAATCATCATGTGGTCTTTTTGGACCATTGTGCACTTGAATCGTAACTAAGGTCGTTATGGGCCCTCGACTCGATATCTTTAGCAATCCCCTAACATGTGTGGTGAGGAATAGAATTTTTAGTCCAAGTCCCAAGCCAATGGTCTAGAACTTGCCCCGAGTGTTTGTTGAGGCGAAATCATAGGTGAAGTTTGACTTGAGAAGTGACTATAGGCTCTCCTTGATCCAATTGTAAAATGAACAATTCCATGGCCTACCAACAAAATGATCCCTAGTTAACCCTTTTGAGCCTCAAACCTTCTTCTTTCATGAACCAATGTTACAAGCCTATACCCGTTTCTACCCTCTCTTGGCACCCACACTTCCCTTGAGCAATGGCAAAGTCTAAGTTTGGGGGAGAGACAAGAAGGAAAGCAAAAAGGGGTAAAAGGTACTAAAGCAAGAAGAAAAACGCAAGGCAATGAAAAAGATAAAGGAAAAAAAAATAAACCCAAGGTGAAAAAGAATAAAAAGGGGTCAAGAAAAATAAAAGTGAAAAAGGTGTGGAAACAAAAGTAGAAAAAAAGGAGAAATGATTTGAATTGCCTAAGAAAGAGTGACAATGTGTCCCTCTAACCCCTTAAAAAGAAGTGAAATACTCAAATGAGTCAAGAAAGTGTGCCAAAATGAATCAAAGAAAGTGCTTAAGGGGAGGTTGAACCACTTGAATAAAAACTTATCCTACCCTTACCCAAAGCCTTCACAATTACTCCCCAAAAGCCCTATAGGATGTTGAGTTAAAGGGAACCTACATTAGTGGATACTTACATAAGGGGCAAGAATATGGTACCTAGAGCCGGACTTGTGATATTTTTCTTGAGAGAGATGAGTGAAATTCCATCAACCTCGGTTTGAGTGTCAATACTCTAAAAAGGTGAGGTTCACTTAGGGAGAGTTGAGGATGTGTGAGTTTGGGTTCCACAATGACAAAGGTATTTGAGAAAAGTTCTTTGATGAAATGTGTCAACCCTTGATGCTCTTGTGTCACACTTGATCCATAGTTTTCAAAAGCTTAAAAGGTGTTAATGATGCATTTGTATTGAGGGCAATTGTTAGTCCCAATTGATGCTTGTTGAGGTTACTTTAGGATGGCTGGAAATTCTTGGATTACCTTTTTAGGGGTGGGTCTTATTTTGTTTGCTTGAGGACAAGCAAAGGTTTAAGTTTGGGGGAGTTGATAAGTTAGGATTTTACCATGATTTATATCCCTACTTGCTATTGCTTTTGTACAAATTGCTACAAAATAGTCCTAAAATGCTTACAAGTTGTGCTTGATTGCAGGTTTGAGCGGCAAGGCGACAAATGTCAAAGATCGGCTCAGAACGGAGTGAAACCTGCTCAAGTGTCAAAGGCCAAGTGAAGTTGAGGAACAGGAAGACCTAGCGCGGACCGTACTGATATGCCACGCGGCCGCGCTAGGAGATTCAGAGAATGGGTAATTTTTGTCGCAAGCCATGCGGTCGCGCTCCATTTCTGCGCGGTCCGCGCCAGTGAGATTTAGAGACCCACCAGTGAAGGCTAAAGGCCCACGCGGTCGTGCTACATATCAGTGCGGTCCGCGTGGATGAGAATCAAAGAGCTGGAGATTTGGCCAAGTCAAGCCACGCGGCTGCACTGCTTTATTGCGCGGTCCGCGCCATCTTCCACCGCGGCCGCACTACATTTCTGCGCGGTCCGCGGTCCCAAACTTCAGAGAGAAGATTCAGGAGTCGAAAGAGCTGACGCGACCGCGCTACCTTTTTGCACGGTCCGCGCTGACCCCGCAGGGGTATTTTTGTCCAGTTTTTCCAGCCCGGTATAAATAGGACTTTTTACCATTTTTAGGTCAAGTTTTAGATTCTGAACAAGAGCTGCGCTCGTGAGACGTATTTTGTAGCCAATTTTGGCATTTTTATCTTCAATATCATAGATTCTAATTAGTAATCAATCAATATGTTTATTTCATCATCTATTTCTTCTGTTTCTTCTTTAATTATGTCTAGCTAAACCCATTAGCTAGGGTTGTGGCTCAACCCTAGTGTGGGTAATTGATGGGTGTTGCCATCTAAGGTTAGGATGATATTGGGTATTTGCTATTTGGGTTAATTTTAGGTTTTAATTAAGAATTGGTGGTTGCAAACACTTATTCTAGCTTTGTGGGCTTAACTCTTCTTGAGAAAGAGAGTCCATGACCCCAAAATTGACCCAACAAGGAATTGGGATGGACCCATGAGAAATGGTAGTCCCAATTAACGGGTTAAATCTCGAGAGAGTAATCACCCTACTTGAACCCTAGTTGCTTGGTCTAATTGGCCTACCCAATTGGTCTCGAGAGAGTCAATTGGGCAACATCACTCTCTCTACCGAGAGGTGTGGGAGTGGGTACAATTGTGCAACGGTTATAGCATAAGCCCCAAATATATCAACTTATCCTTAGTATCATCTACCCGTTGGTTAGCCACCTAGGTAATGCCACGACCCTAGTGCCTTTCTCTATATTAATTACAACTTAGCAATATCTCCATAGTATAATTTAGCTTCAAATATTAGTCTTAAAGTAGAAGATATAAAAATCAAAACCAAAAATGTTAGAAGTGATATTAGAAGCACAACCACATTTCTAGACTAAGCCTCTAGCTCCCTGTGGAAAATCGATCCCGATCCACTATCGGGTAAAAGCTGTTGCAACCCGCTCTTCCTGCCTTAGTGTAGGGTTGAGTCGGCAGCGATCAAGTAGATAAGTTAGGATTTTACCATGATTTATACCCCTACTTGCTATTGCTTTTGTACAAATTGCTACAAAGTAGTCCTAAAATGCTTACAAGTTGTGCTTGATTGCAGGTTTGAGCGGCAAGGTGACAAATGTCAAAGATCGGCTCAGAACGGAGTGAAATCTGCTCAAGTGTCAAAGGCCAAGTGAAGTTGAGGAACAGGAAGACCAAGCGCGGACCGAACTGATATGCCACGCGGCCGCGCTAGGAGATTCAGAGAATGGGTAATTTTTGTTGCAAGCCACGCGGCCGCGCTCCATTTCTGCGCGGTCCGCGCCAGTGAGATTCAGAGACCCACCAGTGAAGGATAAAGGCCCACGCGGCCGCGCTACATATCAGTGCGGTCCGCTTGGATGAGAATCAGAGAGCTGGAGATTTGGCCAAGTCAAGCCACGTGGCCGCGCTGCTTTATTGCGCGGTCCGCGCCATCTTCCACCTCGGCCGTGCTACATTTCTGCGCGGTCCCCAACTTCAGAGACGAAATTCTGGAGTCCAGAGAGCTGACGCGACCGCGCTACCTTTTTGCGAGGTCCGCGCTGACCACGCAGGGGTATTTTTGTCCAGTTTTTCCAGCCCGGTATAAATAGGACTTTTTACCATTTTTAGGCCAAGTTTTAGATTCTGAACAAGAGCTGCGCTCGTGGGACGTATTTTGTAGCCAATTTTGGCATTTTTACTCTTCAATATCATAGATTCTAATTAGTAATCAATCAATATGTTTATTTCATCATCTACTTCTTCTGTTTCTTCTTTAATTATGTCTAGCTAAACCCATTAGCTAGGGTTGTGGATCAACCCTAGTGTGGGTAATTGATGGGTGTTGCCATCTAAGGTTTGGATGATATTGGGTGTTTGCTAGTTGGGTTAATTTTAGGTTTTAACTAAGAATTGGTGGTTGCAAACACTGATTCTAGCTTTGTGGGTTTAACTCTTCTTGAGAAAGAGAGTCCATGACCCAAAAATTGAGCCAATAAGGAATTGGGATGGACCCATAAGAAATGGTAGTCCCAATTAACGGGTTAATTCTCGAGAGAGTAATCACCCTACTTGAACCCTAGTTGCTTGGTCTAATTGTCCTACTCAATTGGTCTCGAGAGAGTCAATTGGGCAAAATCACTCTCTCTATCGAGAGGTGTGAGAGTGGGTACAATTGTGCAACGGTTATAGCATAAGCCCCAAATATATCAACTTATCCTTAGTATCATCTACCCGTTGGTTAGCCACCTAGGTAATGCCACGACCCTAGTGCCTTTCTCTATATTAATTACAACTTAGCAATATCTCCATAGTATAATTTAGCTTCAAATATCAATATCTCCATAGTATAATTTAGCTTCAAATATTAGTCTTAAAGTAGAAGATATAAAAATCAAAACCAAAAATGTTAGAAGTGATATTAGAAGCACAACCACATTTCTAGACTAAGCATTTAATACAACTCCCCCTCTAGCTCCCTGTGGAAAATCGATCCCGATCCACTATCGGGTAAAAGCTGTTGCAACCCGCTCTTCCTACCTTAGTGTAGTGTTGAGTCGGCAGCGATCAACTTTTTGGCGCCGTTGCCGGGGAGCTTACGGTGTTGACTATCGGTTTAGATAGTTTTGTGTTTTGCTTCTCTTTACTTCTTGTTTACTAATTCTGTTTGTGTCGATCATTGAGGTACTATGGCTCTCAATGCAAATGACCCTCTTGGCAATGTGAATGCGGGGGAGGAGGTAGATGATCTTGAGCCCGAAGAGGTTCAACCACCTCAAGTTCCACGTAGAGGCCGTCCGGCCAACGCAAATGACAACAATCCTATTCCAGACCCTCCTCCGCCACCGCCAAGAGCAGTCCCAAGAGTTCTTCCAAATCAAGGGTACGCGAGTGCCGTTGTTCCTCCCCGAATCCGGGCGGGGAATGTTCTAATCACAAATGTCATGTTGACCTTGCTCGAGCAAAGAGGGTATTTTACGGGCGCCTCCGACCAAAATGCATACAAGCACTTGAAGGGGTTCGTAGATACTTGCTGGGGCAGCAAACAAACAAACGTGTCTAAGGATGTGTTGAGATTGAGGCTTTTCCCGTTCTCTCTTCGGGGTAAAGCTTTGGACTGGTTAGCGAGGCTTCCAAATCATTCTATTCACACATGGGATGAATTGGCGGACAGATTTATTGCCAAGTTCTTTTCTTCAAGTCATATGGTGGCTCTTCGGGATGAGATTCTAGCTTTCAAACAAATGCCAACGGAACCTTTGTACGAAATATGGGAACGATATAGAACAATGGTGAAGGAGTGCCCTAACAACGACATGACTGAGGCGATGATCCAGCAGACTTTCTATAGGGGCATCAACACCACGAATCAGTGCATTGTGAACCAATTGGCCGGTGGGAACTTTATGAAACTTTCTTACCAAGAGGCATGTGATGTACTTGATAAAGTGGCCGACACCTCTTCGGCATGGCAAAGTCGAGCGAATGTACCCCAAGGTGACCCCACGGTGACCCACCGGTCATCCATTTGCACAAGGAGTTGAATGACCATGGCCAAGCTATTGCCGAACTTACAACAACAATGAATCAGTTGGCGAAGGCGCAATTGCAACAAGTACAAAATCCGCGCCAAGTCAATGCAATGGAGAATGTTTCTATGCTAAAAAGGAGGCAAAGAGGGCAACAACAACCTCAAGGTAATGGTGAGCAATTTGACAACAACAATGATGGTGGTGGTTATTCGAACGAGTGTTATGATGATCAAAGTGAGGAATGCCAATATGTCAATAACTACCAAGGAAATAGAGGAAATCAAGGGAATCAACAATGGCGCCCCCAAGGCAACTGGGGCAATCAACAAGGTGGCGGAAATTGGAATAACAATAATCAACAACAAGATAGTAACAATTGGAACAATAAAAATCAGAACAACAATTGGGGTAATCAAGGTAACAACCAAGACAATTGGAACGGGAACAACAACAATTGGAGCAACAAGAATAGCAATCAAGGAGGGTGGAATAATGGTGGTAGGGGGCAAGGCTTTCAAAGGCCCCCCATGTTCCAACAACCAAACAATCCACCCCCCCTTCAGTCGCAAGGGTCTAGTTCTTCCGGGAGTGATATGGGACGGATAGAGATGATGTTCGAGCAGATGATGAAAAAGAACCAAGATTCTGACGCACAATTGGCTTCACATAACACATCCATCCGGAACCTAGAGGTGCAAATAGGACAAATTTCTCAAGCTTTAAATACCCGACCTAAGGGTGCGCTACCAAGTGACACGGTAGTGAACCCGAAGGGGGGTAACAATCATGTGATGGCAGTTACAACTAAGAGTGGAAGAGGCGGTGTGCAAGCCTCAAATGAAAATCAAGTGGTGAATGATGAAATTGAGTCCAAGAAGATGAGATCCTTTGAATGATGAAAATGTAGTTGAACAAATGTGACAAGGAAGTGAGAATAGATATTGATGAGGCCGAGGTAGAAACTCAAAAGGCCGTGAACCCGTCTAGAGAACACATAATTGATATTCCGGAACCGGTGGTGCCAAAAGCCAAGGAACCCTTGCCTAGACCACCTCCACCATATCCTCAGCGGTTAGCAAAGCAAAAGAATGACAATCAGTTCAAGAAATTCATAGACATGATGAAAAGCCTCACAATCAATGTTCCTTTGGTGGAGGCACTCGAACAAATGACTGGTTACGCAAAGCTCATAAAGGATTTAGTCACCAAGAAGCGTTCTATGGAGTGTGAAACAATAAAGATGACGCACCAAGTTAGTGCGATTGTGCATTCTATGGCCCCGAAACTTGAAGACCCTGGAGCTTTTACTATTCCTTGCACTATCGGGAGTGCGAAATTTGCTAAGGCCCTATGTGACTTGGGGGCTAGCATTAATTTGATGCCGTAATCAGTCTTCAAGACTTTGGGAATTGGGCAACCTAGGCCAACCTCAATGAGACTTCAAATGGCGGACCGGTCAATGAAGAGGCCTTTGGGAATAATTGACGATGTGCTTGTCCGGGTGGACAAATTCATATTGCCGGCCGACTTTGTCATATTGGACTGTGAAGTGGATTTCGAAGTGCCTATTATTCTTGGGAGACCTTTCCTAGCTATGGGGAAAGCTTTAGTTGATGTTGAAGCAGGTGAATTGACATTTCAAGTGGGTGATGAAAAGGTGGTATTTCATGTTTGCAAATCAATGAGGCAACCCAACAGCACGGAAGTATGTTCACTTGTAGACACTGTCACATCTGTGATAGTGGATGACACAAGTTCCATGATGAATGTTGAAGACCCCCTTGAGGCCGTACTTCTTGGCATGGATGTGGAAGATGATGCTAGTAGGGTGGAGTGCGTGAATGCATTGCATGGTATGGGTTCATATTCATATGAGCCTAGGAAGCTATCTTTGGATCTTGAAAACCGCAAAACTCCACCAACTAAACCATCCATTGAGGAACCACCGGTGTTGGAGTTGAAGCCACTTCCTCCACACCTCAGGTATGAATTCTTGGGCTCTAATTCTACTCTTCCAGTTATTCTTTCTTCTTGCCTTACTAACTTGCAGGTTGAGGCCACTTTGGAGGTGCTTCAAAAGCGGAAAAGGGCAATAGGATGGACTTTGGCGGACATTAGGGGAATAAGCCCCGCATTTTGCATGCATAAGATCATCTTGGAGGAGGATGCAAGGCCATCTCTTGAACATCAAAAGAGACTCAACGAGGCAATGCAAGAAGTGGTAAAGAAAGAGGTTATCAAGTGGCTTGACGCCGGTGTGGTTTATCCAATCTCTGACAGTTCGTGGACTTCTCCAGTCCAATGTGTGCCAAAGAAAGGAGGGATGACGGTGGTGCCCAATGACAACAATGAGCTTATTCCCACTCAAACCATTGCCGGGTGGCGAGTTTGTATGGACTACCGGAAGCTCCACAAAGTGACCCGCAAGGATCATTTTACCTTGCCATTCCTCGACCAAATGCTTGATCGTCTCGCGGGGAGAGCATTCTATTGTTTCTTGGATGGGTATTCGGGCTACAATCAAATTTTAATAGCCCCGGAGGACCAAGAGAAGACTACTTTTACATGCCCCTATGGAACATTTGCTTTCTCCCGGATGCCGTTCGGATTGTGCAATGCTCCGGCGACCTTCCAACGATGCATGATGCTATTTTCACTGATATGGTGGAAGACATATTGGAGGTCTTTATGGACGACTTTAGTGTGGTTGGTGACTCTTTTGATGAATGTTTGGTGAATCTGGATAGAGTTTTGGCTCGCTGTGAAGAAACTAACCTAGTTCTCAATTGGGAGAAATGTCATTTTATGGTGGAAGAAGGTGTAGTGCTGGGCCACAAGATTTCAAAAAATGGGATTGAGGTTGATAAGGCAAAAATCGAGGTGATTTCTAGACTCCCTCCCCCTACTTCTGTCAAAGGGGTGAGGAGCTTTCTTGGTCATGCCGGGTTCTACCGGCGATTCATTAAAGACTTCTCAAAAATTGTGAACCCGCTTTGCAAATTGTTGGAGAAGGATGTCAAGTTTATCTTTGATGAGAAGTGCATGGAGTCTTTTGAGCTATTGAAACACAAGTTGACCACAACTCCTATCATCACCGCACCTAATTGGGATTTGCCTTTTGAACTTATGTGCGATGCGAGTGATGTAGCGGTGGGTGCGGTGTTAGGTCAACGGATCAACATCATGTTCCATCCTGTGTACTATGCTAGCAAAACGATGAATGAAGCCCAAAGAAACTACACAATGACGGAAAAAGAGCTATTGGCTATTGTGTTTTCGATGGAGAAGTTTCGACCTTATCTTATGGGGGCAAAGGTGATCATACACACGGACCATGCAGCCCTCCGGTATTATGACAAAGAAGGATTCGAAAGCAAGATTGATGAGGTGGGTGCTACTCCTTCAGGAATTTGACCTAGAGATTGTGGATAGAAAGGGAAGCAAGAATCAAGTTGCGGACCATTTGTCCCGGTTGGAGGAAGAGGGGAGACCATGTGACAGTGTTGAGATAAACGATACATTCCCCGACGAGCAGCTTCTTTCCGTTTCTATGTGTGATATGCCATGGTTAACGGACATTGCCAACTTCATTGTGACCGGTAATGTCCCGTGTGAGCTCTCTTCCAACCAAAGGAAGAAACTCAAGCGGGATAGCTTGGATTTCTATTGGGATGATCCGTATTTGTTTAAAATTTGCACAGATGGGGTGATAAGAAGATGTGTACCGGAAAGTGAACAATTGAGTATATTGAAGGCTTGTCACTCTTCTCCCTATGGTGGCCATCATGGGGGGTGAGGACGGCGTCAAAGGTTTTGAGTTGCAGTTTCTATTGGCCGATGATGTTTAAAGATGCTAGTGATTTGGTGAAGAGATGTGATGCATGCCAAAGGGCCGGCGAAATTTCAAAAAGGGATGAGATGCCTCTCAACACGATTCTCGAGGTGGATATCTTTGATGTTTGGGGCATCGATTTCAAGGGTCCGTTCGTGAGCTCTTGTGGTAACACTTATATTCTCAGGGCGGTGGATTATATCTCAAAGTGGGTGGAAGCCGTGGCTTTACCCAACAATGAAGCCCGAAGTGTTGTAGCATTCTTGAAAAAGAGTATCTTCACAAGGTTTGGTACTCCTCGTGCCATCACTAGTGATGGGGGATCCCACTTTTGCAACAAGGCTTTCGACTCATTGCTTGCTAAGTATGGCGTTACTCACAAAGTGACCACCCCTATCATCCACAAGCTAGTGGTCAAGTGGAAGTTTCTAATCGGGAAATAAAGAGTATCTTGTCCAAGACGGCAAATGCTAATAGGACCGATTGGTCGAAGAAATTGGATGATGCTCTTTGGGCTTATCGGACGGCTTACAAGACTCCAATTGGTATGTCTCCGTATCGGTTGGTGTTTGGTAAGGCCTTCCATCTTCCGGTGGAACTAGAGCACAAGGCTATATGGGCGTTGAGAAAGTTGAACTTGGAATGGGATGTTGCAGCCAATCTCCGTGTGGAGCAATTGAATGAGCTTGATGAGTTTAGATTTCATGCCTACTCCAGCTCGTCCTTGTATAAGGACAAGATGAAGTACCTTCACGACAAATATGCTCGGGGAAAGGAATTCAAGGTTGGTTATATGGTTCTTCTTTTCAACTCCCGGTTGAGGTTATTTCCGGAAAAGCTCAAGTCAAAGTGGTGTGGCCCTTTTGAAGTGGTATTTGTGACTCCTTTTGGTGCTCTTGATCTCAAAAACAAGAATGGTGAAGTATTCCGGGTCAATGGGCATCGTGTGAAGCATTACTTGGGGAAGTATGATGACAGCCACGTGGTGGCACTCCCTCATTTGAAATGATGAGATGGTAACATGCGTCGTGCCGCGACGTTAAATCAAGCGCTTTTTGGGAGGCAACCCATGTCTTTTTTTATTTCTTTGATTTTCTTTGTAGACTAGGATTTTTGAGCTAATGGTTTGTGAGATGTTGCAGGGACAATGTTGAAGCAGTGCAAAACAAATGTACAAAACAACAGGTCTCTGAAGTTTGCCAACGCGGCCGCGCTACATATCAGTGCGGTCCGCGCTGGCATGTGCAAGAGTATCTAAGTCTCTGAAGTTACCAGCGCGCCCGCGTAGCTCTTTTGTGCGGTCCGCACTGGTAGGACCATTATCTCAGGCTCTTTGAAGTTTCCCACGCGGCCGCGTCGCATAACAGTGCGGTCCGCTTGGGCAACTTGTTTCAATGCTTCTTGACCCAAACCCAGCGCGGTCCGCGGCCACTTTTGCGCGGTCGCACTGGTAGGTAGGTACGGGGCCCCATAGTCTTCTATAAATAGAGACCCAAGGCCTCACTTTACCCTTTTCGCACTTTGACATCCTGAGCCCTATTACTACTGTTCATCTCTGAGACCAATCTTATGTGTTTGCATCAAGTGCATGATTCTTCATAGTCCTGGTAACATTTCTTACAAGTATCATTAATTAATTATTTGTTTCCCAGTAGTGTAACTTCTTCTTTCTTCCCATTTTTCTTAGTTTAATGATTAGGTTAGTTTTCTTGTTAGTTTAGACTGTTGAGCATGAGTTTCTATATGGATAATTGAGTAGGGACAACTAGGACCCAAAAACTTGAACAAAAATGGACAAAATTGTCAAACCCTAACTCAATTCATGAACATGGCCCAACGCGGCCGCGTGCCCTTTCTGCGCGGTCCGTGTTGGTTCTCCTGTGTGCTTAACTTGTCACCAGCGCGGCCGCATCGCACTTTTGCGCGGTCCGCGCTGGCCCAACGCAGCCGCGGTCCATATCAGTGCGGACCGCGTTGGGGAGATTCAGAGGTGTTATTGGAGGCATATGCCCAGCGCGGCCGCGCTCCAGTTTTACGCGGTCCGCGTTGCCCCCAGCGCGACCACGTGACTGTTTTGCGCGGTCCGCGCTCCTGTGTCCTGCTTCTGTGGTATGCAATCAACTGTGTCTTCCTCTTATGTTATTCATCTATTCCACTGCATGTGCTTAAATTAATAATGTTAGATGCGTGTTTTTGCAGATCATGGTTAAACAAAGAGGCGGTAAACAAGTACAACAACCCGGGAGAGGTGGTGCCTCCCGAGGGGGTAAGGGCAAGAGAATAGCTAAACACACTCCCCAAGCTCGGGCAAACATTAAAAAGACCCGGAAACTGATACGAGCTGCTGATAGGGCTGCCTCTCATTCTTCAGGGAGTGAGTATGCACCCTCCTAGAGCATCTCCTCAGAGTCGGCTCCCACTCACATAACTGACCCACTCCAATTACATGACACTCCTCCACCTTCACCCTCATCCAAAAGACCAGTCAACGTAGTCTCGGATTCGTCTGACGAGTCCGCAGCAGGTAGTGGTGAACAATACTCCACCTCCCCCACAGCTTCATTATCAGGGGAGAGTGCAGGATATGGTGAGGGAGGTGAGCCTCAAGTTGGGGGAGTTGAACGTACCAGAAATCCTGAAGCTTGGGCAGACAGATTTGTTAGCGAGTTGGCATTCCATAAATTTAGAGTGTGGTGGCCCTTG
Organism: Nicotiana attenuata; assembly: GCF_001879085.1. NCBI lineage: Eukaryota > Viridiplantae > Streptophyta > Magnoliopsida > Solanales > Solanaceae > Nicotiana > Nicotiana attenuata. The sequence continues at coordinate 22,986 of NW_017674784.1, read as the reverse complement.
AGGAAGTTGATCTTGGAGAGAAAATTCATTGACAAAGACCTTTTACCCCTCAACCCGAACGTGCAAAAGCAGTTCCGAACTAGATATGGCTGGGACTTCTTCAAGGAAAAATGTATTGATGCCAATGAACATATGGTGAAAGAGTTTTACTGCAATGTTTCTCACATAGTCAAAGATACGAAGGTGACGAAGATGAGAGATAAAATGGTGGTGTTTGATGGAAAGTCCTTGAATGACTACTTGGGGTTCAAGAAGGAGGATGAGTCGCAGTACTTAGCTAAGCTGGCAATGGGTGAGGAAGTGCGTCCTTGGTTGGCCGACTACTTGGCAGCCCCAGACACTGTTCCAAAATGGTTGACAGCGGGAGAGAAGATTTTAAGGAACACATTCAACTTTGAAGCTAAAGGATGGTTGACCTTTGTTTGTAGTAGGCTTGACCCTTCTACCCATGATCATACCGTCCCACTTGCCCGGGCTGTTCTTGTGGCATCCATCATGGCCGGGTTTTCTATCAATGTGGGTAATATCATCTCGAGGGTGATTTTTGCTGTAGGACAGGAGACGACCACAAACTACCCCTTCCCCAACACCCTGTCTATGTACTTTAGGGATCTGAAGGTCAAGAGGAAACGTTTTGATGTCACAACCAAGCCGGTGTCCCCCTACTCATGGTATATCCAGTTGGGTTCGGACAACCCAAAGTCAAAGAAGTACCAACCACCCACCTCTGCCCCAACTGGCCAGTCTGAGGAGCCGGTTGCGGTGGAGCCTTCTACCGGGCCATCCACCATTCCTGCTACCACTACCAGTGAGCCCTTGCCCCCAGGTCCTTCTTCTGTTGCTGGCCCAAGTACTTCAGCTGGCCCGGCAGTCCCATCATCAAAGAATCATCCGTTCACAGCCCACCAGTTGAGTCAGTCATTAGCCAGTTTGAACAACTAGATGTCAGCTGCGACATCCAAGTTGTCCACTTTGGCTACTTCAGTTGAGGCCCAGTCAGCACCAGTCACTGTTCAGATTCCTCCATCTATTGAGGCTACATTACAGAAGCTCCGGCCAACTAGGAGAAGATTTTGGAGACTCAGTCCACCTTGACTAAGGCGGTAGATTCACATGGAAAAGCTGTGAAAGAGCTTGCCAAGGAGCACAAAAAGATGAGAAAGTCAAGGGCGTCTAGGGAGTCGGTGAAGAAGCTTAGAGCGGACGTGGACAAGCTATTGGTAGACCAGATGCCTTTAGACTTGCTATTTGGGGATCCAGCCCTAGATCCAGCAGCATCTCAGCCACAGCAGGAGGAGGAGCCTAGGCATCCAAGGAAGAAGAGGAAGCTTCCTAGCACAGAGGGTGTAGTGATCGAGATAGCACAGGTTCAGGAGGGTCCCTCCAGTGTTGCACCTGATATTCAGCCGGTCCATGACCCGGCCCCTGTCCCAACAGCAGAGCAGCAGCAAGCCGGGAACCAGTCTGAGGTTCCCGCCCATACAGAGGACCAGGGGACCACTGAGGAGCCTATGTAGGCGGATCAGGCTTAGGGAGCCCTTCTATATCCTTTGATCTTATTTTGTGCTTATTTGTGTAGTTGGCATTGGGGACAATGCCAGCTCTTATTCGTGGGGGTGCGCCCTACTTTTTGGATTTGGATTATCTAGATGACTGTACATATTGGATTCTTATTTTACGTTTTGTTGCTTTGATTTTCTAGTTGGTCTGTATATAACTTCACATTTTAGCTACTTTTCTCGTACTTTTTATTTTGGTCTGTATATAAAGTACTTTTGGAACATATTCATCCCTCATTGTATATTCTACTCCCCTATGTCGACGCCCCCTTTTCCTCGCGGAATCGGGTTCACGACATTCGGGAAGACAACTCTTATCCCATTTGGGAATTGGGTTTTCGGAGTTTGGAGAGTCGCCACCTAATGATTATAGTGCATTAGGACACTTTTAGAAGAATTAAAGATGTAGACCAGAGTTTTGGGTAAGGGCTTGAAATTATCTCGAGGGGAAGGTGTTAGGCACCCCTCAAGATCCACTAGTGTGGTTCCCGGCCATGCTACAATTGTGACTTTAAGTGCAAATGCGAATAAACTAACAAGTATAATAGGAAGCACAAAAAGGTTAAAAGAAGTGCTGAAATTCAGAAAGGGAGCAGTTAGTTGTAAAGGAAATGTGCAAGTAGAGGGAAGAAGTCAAGCAATTAGTGCAAGCAAACCAATAATCGTGTGAGAAACAGAAGTTGAAAGTGCAGCAGCTTTTAAAGTTCTAAAAAAAATTGTTAAACTAATAAAAGGAGAGGGGAGACCTAGGTTTATACATTACATGGATCATTCGCACAACACTGGTACCCAATTGTACACATAGTGTTATCGTGTAATCATCATCTCCATGTCTACCCTTCCCACCCCGTTAAGGTATTAAAGCGCGGAACGGTATCGTTTACTTATCGCATGCTACTACCCGTCCCGATCCTATCAGTTCCGGGGTATTAGAACTTCTAATCCTAAAAGGANGTGGTGAGGAATAGAATTTTGAGTCCAAGTCCCAAGCCAATGGTCTAGAACTTGCCCCGAGTGTTTGTTGAGGCGAAATCATAGGTGAAGTTTGACTTGAGAAGTGACTATAGGCTCTCCTTGATCCAATTGTAAAATGAACAATTCCATGGCCTACCAACAAAATGATCCCTAGTTAACCCTTTTGAGCCTCAAACCTTCTTCTTTCATGAACCAATGTTACAAGCCTATACCCGTTTCTACCCTCTCTTGGCACCCACACTTCCCTTGAGCAATGGCAAAGTCTAAGTTTGGGGGGAGAGACAAGAAGGAAAGCAAAAAGGGGTAAAAGGTACTAAAGCAAGAAGAAAAAGGCAAGGCAATAAAAAAGAGAAAGGAAAAAAAAAATAAACCCAAGGTGAAAAAGAATAAAAAGGGGTCAAGAAAAATAAATGTGAAAAAGGTGTGGAAACAAAAGTAGAAAAAAAGGAGAAATGATTTGAATTGCCTAAGAAAGAGTGACAATGTGTCCCTCTAACCCCTTGAAAATAAGTGAAATACTCAAATGAGTCAAGAAAGTGTGCGAAAATGAACCAAAGAAAGTGCTTAAGGGGAGGTTGAACCACTTGAATAAAACTTATCCTACCCTTACCCAAAGCCTTCACAATTACTCCCCAAAAGCACATTAGTGGATACTTACATAAGGGGCAAGCATATGGTACCTAGAGCCGGACTTGTGATATTTTTCTTGAGAGATGAGTGAAATTCCATCAACCTCGGTTGAGTGTCAATACTCTAAAAAGGTGAGGTTCGCTTAGGGAGAGTTGAGGATGTGTGAGTTTGGGTTCCACAATGACAAAGGTATTTGAGAAAAGTTCTTTGATGAAATGTGTCAACCCTTGATGCTCTTGTGTCACACTTGATCCATAGTTTTCAAAAGCTTAAAATGTGTTAATGATGCATTTGTATTGAGGGCAATTGTTAGTCCCAATTGATGCTTGTTGAGGTTACTTTAAGATGGCTGGAAATTCTTGGATTACCCTTTTAGGGGTGGGTCTTATTTTGTTTGCTTGAGGACAAGCAAAGGTTTAGGTTTGGGGGAGTGTAGGGAGGAATATTAACAATATTTGAGGATTGTGCTTCAAACCTTGAAGGAAAAGCGGCTTTATGCTAAATTTTTCTAATTGTAAGTAGTTGTTGGACTTAGTTGAATTCTTGGGCCACATAGTATCTGATGATGGTATTAAGGTTGATACCAAGAAGATTGAGGCAGTTCAGAATTGGCCTAGATCTTACAGCTACCAAGATCAGGAGTTTCTTGGGTTTGGCTGGTTGTTATCATCGTTTTGTAAAGGGGTTTTCATCTATTGCAACTTTACTACTAAGTTGACTAAAAACGTATTCCTTTTAGATGGTTTGATGAATGTGAAGAGAGTTATCGAAAGCTCAAGGTTGCTTTGACTACAGCCCTAGTATTGGTGTTACTTAGAGGTTAAGGGATATACATGTTGTATTGAGATTCTTCACACATTTGCCTTTGTTTTGTATTGATGCAAGAGGATAGAGTGATTACTTATGCATCACGGTAGTTGCATCCTCATGAGAATAATTATCTTGTTCATAATTTGGAGTTACCGACGATTGTGCATGCAATTAAGATTTGGATGCATTACTTGTACGATGTGTCACATGAGGTTGATATTATTCATCATAGTCTTCTGCACTTGTTCAAGCAGAAGGATTTGAATTTGAGGTAGTGGAGGTGGCTTGAGTTGCTTAAGGATTATGATATCACTATCTTGTATTATTCGGGTAACGGGAATATGGTAGCAAATACTTTGAGTACAAAGAAGGAGAGTATGGATAGTTTAGCATTCATTACAAGCTAAGGAGAGGCCTTTGGCTATGGATGTTCATGCCTTGCCCAATAGATTTGTAAGATTGGATACTTTTAAGCCTATTAGAGTTCTTAGTTGTGTTGTGCATTTCCATCCTTGTTTGAGCGCATTAAGGCTCGTCAGCATGATGATCTTCATTTGTTGGATCTTGAGGACACGATGTAGAAAGGTAGTACCAAGAAGGTGGTTATTGAAGATAACGATATTATGCGACTTTAGAGTCGACTTTGTGTTCCTAATACCGATGGTTTGAGGGAGTTGATACTTAAGGAGGCTCACAATTCGCGGTACTCCATTCAACCAGGTGCTACGAAGATGTATCGTGATTTACTAAGGTACTATTAGTAGCAAAGGATGAAAAACGACATTGTTGGTTATGTTTCACGGGGCTTGAATTGCCAGCAAGTTAAGTATGAATATCCGAAATCAAGTGGTTTGAGTCAGAAGATTGTTATACCATAGTGGAAGTTGGAGCATATTACTATAACCTTTGTGGTAGGGTTACCATGTATCTTGAGAAAGTTTCATGCTATTTGGATCATTATGGATAGGTTGACCAAGTCCCGGCACTTCATACCAGTGTTGACTACCTATACTTTGGAGAGGTTAGCTCAGATTTATATCTGAGAGGTAGTTCATTTCCCTGGTGTGGTTTTTTCTATCTTTTTAGACCTTGGAACTCAGTTCACAACTCATTTTTGTAGAACTGTTCAGTGGGAGTTGGGTACACAGGTGGATCTTAGCACAACATTTCACCCTGCAGACAGAAGATCAGTCCATGCAGACTATTCAGATTCTTGAGGACATTTTGCGAGCTTGTGTTATTGATTTTGGAGTCCATTGGGATCGGTTCTTACCTTTTGGCAGAATTTTCTCACAATAATTGTTATTAGTCCATCATTCAAATGGCTCCGTATGAGGCTTTGGATAGTAGATAGTATCGTTCTCCTATTGGTTGGTTTGATCCTAGTGCGACTAGGGTGTTGAGTGTGGATTTGGTTCATGATGCTTTGGAAAAGGCCGTGAAGTTGATTCAGGAACAACTCCGGAGAGCTTGGAGCAGGCAGAAGAGTTGTGTGGACAAGAAGGTTCGTGATGTGGCATTTGTGGAGGGTGAGAAGGTACTTCTGAATGTTACACCCATGAAGGGTATAATGAGGTTCGGGAAGAAAGGAAAGTTAAGTCCGAGGTTTTGGACAACTTGAGGTGTTTTAGAGAGTTGGTGAGATTGCTTATAGCTTGCTTTGCCTCCTAGCTAGCCTATCGGGGTTTCATCTAATATTTCACGTTTTTATTCTTCGAAGGTATAATGAAGATAAGTCACATTTTTTGGACTTTAGCACAGTACATCTAAATGAGAATTTGGCCTATGAAGAAGAGTCGATAGCCATTCTGGACAAGCGGGCTCAGAAGTTGAGGTCGAAGGAAATCGCTTCTATAAAAATACTTTGGATAGGACAACTGAGCAAGGAGGCTAACTGGGAGACCGGGTTAGATATGCGGAGAATATACATTTTTCAGTAGTCCAGGTATGTTTCTAAACTTGTTCTAGGACAAAAGTTTGTTGAAGAGGTAGAAAATATAACGACCCGATCGGTTATTCTGAGTTCTAGAAAGTTTGGGCTTAAGAAAGTTTGAAGATATTTGGCTTGATGCGCGATTCTTGGTTATAATATTAGTTTTGGTATTTTGAGCCCTTACATAAGTTTTTATAGGGTATACAGACTTATTAGGATGATTAGATGAGGTCTCTGGGGCATGAGTGAGTTTCAGGATATTTCAGACCATATTGAGCCAAGATGAGATTGTTGGTTTTCTGGTATCAGGCATTCATCGTGATTGCAGAGCTGTCTCGTGATATCGAAGAAGTAAATATGGCCAAAGGAGTTTTGAGCTTCGCGAACGTGAGGGGAGGTTCGCAATTGCGAAGCTCTACAAGTGTCGAATCGTGATTGCGTAGTGTCTGGTCGCGACCATGTAGGACCTTCTGGGTGTGCTTCGCGATCGCAGGGGAAGTATCACAAATGCGAAGAGCATTTCACTAGCAGGGGTATTTTAAGTCTTAATTTTTGGATTTAGGTCATATTCACCATTTTTGAGTTTTGGAGAACGGGAGGAGAAGATTTTGAAGAGCAATTTTACCCTAATCTTGAGAGTAAATAATTACTACTTAATTTTGATCATATATCTCGATGTTTTATGGATTTCTAAACCAAAAATATGAAATAATAAAGTAAAATTTGGGAGTTTTGTCTATAACTTAAGTGCATGTATTTTGAGGTTTTGGACTCGGATTTGAATACTAATCACATATTTGGACTCATGGGGTTACGGGTCAACATGATCTAGTCCTAGACTCGGGTTTTGGCCAAGTGAACCAGTTGACATTTGTTGTCTTTTTTAGATTTGAATAAAGATTGAAGCTTTATTAGTTGGAGTTAGTTTCTATGACTTTATGTAACCTCGTTAAATATTATTTGGCTAGATTCGGAGCATTTAGAGTCCACGGATAGAGGTAAAGGCGTGAATGAAGGCTAAATCTTGTCATGAAAGAGGTAAGTATCCTTTCTAATCTTAATTTAAGGGAAACCACCTTAGGATACGACCTTTCTTTCTAATTGTTATGTGTTGGGAAAGCGTATATGTGAGGTGACGAGCGTGTATGCGAGTGCCATGGTTTATTCATGTTCGGAGTAGATTTTAGGTTTCTTTATCCCATGTTTGGTTGTATATTCTTCTAAACTTATTCTTTGTTTGTTCTTAGAACTTCGTGTGCCAATTTATTCATGCTAGGGAACATGTTTAGGCTTATAACCTCCTTATTTTACATGATGACATATTCTTGAGATATTGGTATACTTGATTCAACCATAGTAATACTTGATGATATGAGCACACATGTGCATCTTATTTATTTTGTCCTTGTGCACCTTATTAATCATTATATGAGCATATGCATTCATCCTTTGTGGTGAAGAACTTATTCTGGATTGATATGATTATGGCACATTTGGACATTTTGAGCGGATTGATATTGATGTGGCACGAAGTTTCTATCATGCGGTTATGATAATATTGATATTGTTATGGCATGAAGTTTTTGCTGTGCAGCGCATGAATACGGATCCATCCCCCTAGGGTCGCACTCCCATATTTCTCTCTTGGTGGTGTATACGCGGTGTTTGTGAGACACTGATGAGTGTCAAGTTATGATGGTATTAGTTGATGAGTTAGACCTGAAGGTAGAAGCATAGACCATTCAACTGAATTCTTTATGTCATATCATGCATATTATAAGCCTTTGGTGCTTATCTTTTGACATGATACTTGATGTTATGTTACATGCTTAGGACTTAATAGTCGAGATAGAACAATTCATGTTGAACTACTATATCATGATGCATTTTCTATGATATTATTTCTCTTTTCATTGCTTTGCTATGTATAAGAATGAAATGTACATGTATATTTGTTAGTGAGTATCATATGACTTGAACCTCGTCACTACTTTACCGAGGTAAGTTTTGATACTTGCCCGGTATACATTATTTTTCTACTCATATTATACTTCTAAATATTTTTTTATAAATTGTGGCATTGGTTCAAGTGGGTCTCGGGAGGATGCCTAGTAGCTAACGTAGGAGACTCGAGGTAGTGCTGCTTGATTGTCCGCATACCCTTAAAGTCACCTTCTTCTATTATCATACTGTTGTTTCATTTTTCAGATAGTATTTTGCACTTCTGTATTAAGACTCAATTGTATTTTTATCTTAGTAGCTCATAACTTTGTACTACAGGGTTTTCGAAGTTACTGTGATATTATTTACTTTTTAAATGTTATTGCGAGGCTTTTTTATACTTTATCTATATCATAATAGTGGTTTATCCAATATTTAACTATGTTTTAGTTCTTTAAGATTATTGACGTACCTAGCGGATTTGGTTAGGTGGTATCATAGTCCTATTAGAATATTGGAGATGAATTTTTTCTGTTTGTGATATTTAAAAGAATAGCGAAAGATTGCTTTTATACCAAACATGTTATAGGGAAAATATAAGTGAACATGAACGGAAAGACAATTCATTTTAGAGGATATATTCTCTTTGTAAGCATGATCTTACAGATTCTTTCCTTCATTTCTTCTGTTCTCCGTTTTTCTTTTTCATAATATTTAACTTATTGTACTCCCTATTTGATATATTTTGATTTAGTTATCATTTAAAATTCAATGGAGAAGCTCCAATAATTATCTGTCTTGCACATTTCTAGCTAGGAAGTCCTAAATTGGAATTGGAAAAAAAAATTCCTAAAAAGATTTTGTCAATTATTTGGCTTAAGCATGTAGGGTAATCTTCAATAATTAAGTGAAGAAAAATAGCCAAAATTAAGTAAACTAATAAAAAGATATTGGGAAGTTATAGTGAAGACTAAATTGTATTTATTTGTTCTTGGTGATCAATAAGACTTTTTTCTTCACCAAAAAAAAAAAAAAAAAAAAAAAAAAAAAAAAGTTATAGTGCTTCCCCACAATGGCAAAAAGAACAAATGGTCCAGTATCTCAATTTTTTCCAATTACAGAAACACTTCTTGCTAACAAAATTGACCTATTTATAGTACTTTCCTTTCTATTTTGAAGTCTTGGCATATTTATTTCACACGCTAAATTTTATGAAAAGTTTGGCAAGAAAGTTTTGTTCTAGAATTTTCTTAGGTGATATAACTTATACGCCAATAGAAATTTTTTAACTTTGTCAATGGGGAGGTTAGTAAGATTAGAAACTTCAAAAATTGGGATTCTTTATAAATCAAAATTCTGAGTGGAGTTGTTTATAATTAGGATAAGTTGTAAGGGATGCATGTGAAATTGTTTTAGTAGAAAGAAAGGCAGAATACTAATAAATAAACGGATAGTACATTGCAAGCTTTTATAATTAAAATGTTCTTGGCATAATATGCCAAAATATGTTGTCATGAAAGTTACTAACACACTAATTAGAACTTGCAATATTTTATAACAACTATTGTAATATTTTATGTTTGCATTTTATATATTTGTTAATTACTTCATGATCTTCAAGTTCAAGATTGCCAACCTCGCGATTAGCTAAGGTTGGATGCTAATTGCATGTGACGTTTTAACCAACCAAATATTAAAAATAATTACTTTTAAGTCAAGATAGAGCAATTAATTGATAATGTTTTATTCTCATATGAGATGTGATTTGATCCCTTATTTTATTCTTATTGGAATCATTTCACTTGGAAGATTCTCTTCTCTTTCCTAAATCTTGGTCTAAGTTGGGTATTTATCAGATGATTTGTCATTCATGAATAAATAAATGACATTATATATATACGCACATATTTTACTTATGGTCATTGTAGGCTTTTAAGCTATCTATATAATTAGATGGAGTTGAGGCGTAAGGCGTTTCGATTGGACAGTCTTAAATTGGAGGGTCTTTTTACCTGTCTCGAGTCTTAAAAAACATTAATCAGTCTTTGCCTAGTTTTAAGAACTTATTGAGTAAAAAATAATCACCAAGTCCCTTTACCCACCCTCTAAAATAACCCCCCCCCCCCCAACACCCCCAAACCAAGGAATAAGAAAAATAAAAAATAGATGAATAAAAAGGAAGAAGGCAAGGCACCTAATGTTATTAATGTGTTTGACCAATTTTATTTGGTTTTCCGTCCTATGTTTGGTACTAATGTGAGGTCCGATTGAACTCGGATTCACATGAGAAGTCTCACATTTGGAGGTATAGTACCCTCTAATAAAGGCGAAGCCATACCTAGTGTTCAAACACGAAATCGTTGTTAAGAATGAATGAGTGACTGTCATTTCATCATAATGTTATTGGTATATTTGACCAATTTAGTGACGCTGTAATTTGATAGTGAGCGTACATCCTATCTTCCCCTTCAATAATTTTAGATAGGTCAAACAAGAAAAAGGTATTTTTTTCAAAGATTTGAAATGGGAATGTAGTATTTTTTCTTTCTTTCTCCCTAAGCTTTTAAGCGAAGGGTCAATTACTCCATCAGAGAACCTTCATAGATAAACTAGGCTAAATTCTTGGATCTTAATAATTTAGTCAAACACCCAAATAAATGATATCACTAGCTAGCAAGACTTTATTTTCTTTAAAAAAATCATGATCACTTGGCATGCCTTTCAAGAATATGTGAATTAATTAGATTAATAGTTAATAACCAAAGTTCCAAATTTGTGAGTCTTCATAATGTTTTGACTGGTTATGAATTGTGATCGAGATGTTGAACCTACTTGTATGTGTAAGCAATCCATAAAAAAGATAATACTTTTCTTTTTGTCAAAGAAACACAAGAATGAAAAAAAAGTTGCACTATACGACATGAAACCATGTTCTCTTTACAGAAGATTCGCTCAAAGATTAGCCATTTGGAGTGAATTTATAAGAAAATTTAGTTGGGAGAAGGAGGAATTCAAACTTAGAGAGGAATTATTCTTCAGGACTTTGGCTCACATTCAAAGAATAACCAAAATTTTGGCGAATGGTCATTGCCAACTGAAAAGAGAAATTCATTCTAAACTTGGTGTTTAATCTTGTCGTTAAGGAAAAGAAAATAATGTTTGAACTATAGTAGAAAATACTACACCTTTCTAATTTCTCTAGGTATCATTATGTTTCTGCTAGCTTATCGTGACATATGATGACTATAACTCCAAATTTTTGGTAATTGTAAGAATAAAACTACGTATTCAAAGGGTAGAAGAATTGTTATAGTTAAAAAGGGCCAGTTGGCGTGCATTTCTATTAATCGCTTAATGTCTATTTTGAGTGTATATGAGGAGTTTGTTTGACCGAAAAGTATTAAGCTTTTCGTTAAACGAATTAAATAAGAAGATTTAAGATAAATTCCAGTCAAAGATAATTTATCCTAGATTTAAGATATGAGGTAACAGTAAGTAGACAAAACATGTATAAGATTTGACTGTAACATTGATTAAATTCCATTACATAAGAAGAAGGTGATGATTTTCACAACATTGAACAACAATGAAGAATACATAGATGAAAAGAGTCACCGATATGTAACAAGGTAGAAACCCGCCCATTTGATGCGATGAGACCAACGTTATATATATATATATATTGAAGACCTGAGCTTCTTTGCTTCTTGCCCCTTTGTAGGGAGAGAGAGAGATGAAGATCTCTCTTTCTCTCAGAGAACATGTCTGTGTCTCCATTTGTTTCAACTCCCTTTTTCTTCTTCTTTTCACTTAGTTTATATACTAGGGATTTTTCTTTGACAGACGGTCATTACCCATTATACTTAAGCCGTTCGACTGTACTACTGGTCGACCCTATAAAATGCCGTAACATCCAATTCACCGTTTAAGCATTTCGAGCACGTGACCTCGGTCGTGACCGAGATGCGGGTTGCTATAGCATTATACGAATACGACTTTGACCCCTAGCGACTCTTTGTCGTTCCTTCTCTCACGGATTCTCGTTTGGTCAGATTTTGACCCATACAGTTAGTCCCTCCGCCTATCGGGATCGCCTTTTGGCGAGCTCGGTGGCCGGACCCTATCGATCCAAAAATTGTAAGAAATCTGAGCGCTTTACGTGAGAGGCGAGCACCTCGTGGTGATGTGGCGATGTGGCGACGTGACGTTTCCGGTGCTGCGCCAAACCATCGCGTCAATTCAGAACGTCATTAATACTTCTCATGCGTCATCATGGTGCACGTTTTCTATGTATTGTGTCGTTTCCCGTGCCCTTTCCGTTGTCAAAATGGCGGCAGTTAGTTTTCCCGCTCAGAGCATTTATATCCCTATAAGTAGGGGAGAATCTTTCATTTGAGTGTTATGCTCTTTAATCGCTTAAGAGAGATTTTTGTAACTCTTCCTCTTCTCCTACAGTCTTTCATATTTCTGTTTCTGTTGAAAATTCTTTTGACCGCTACCTTTTTCCCTTATCATTCCCGTTTTTCTTAATCAAAGAAGAGATGGCTAGTGCACCTTCCGACCCCGACAGAGCCGTTGGCGCTTCGGTGCCGAAAAATGATGTACCCCTACTCGAAGAGGGAGTGGGTCCGGCGGAGGACGAGAGTTTTCCGACGGTAGATGAGGTGGTTCCCCGTCCAGGGAAGGCGAGGACTGATTTCAACAGCCTTGCTGCGGATGAGCCGGAACCCGTTTTCCCGATGATAGATGCTACGGCGCTTACGGCGTTCAAAGCCAAATGGGGGATTCCCGATCACATTGAGCTAGTTCCGGCGGGTCGGGACTAGTGCATATACACTGTCTGGGCTACTGCGCATTCTACGCATACCCGTTCGTCATTGGATACACTCTTCCCCTTCTCTCGTTGGCAGTGGACTTCTGCCGCTTCTACGAGGTGTGTCCGGCTCAACTCTCTCCGTATGCATACAAGCTCTTCCTTATGCTTAGCAAGTACGCAGAGCTAGCCAATCGGGGAGTTTCTCTTCAACACATGCTTCATCTCTTCGCCCCTCATTTTCTTAGGGGCACGATGATTCATCTACACCACCAAGGAACTAAGGGTTTGGTGGTGAAGATGGATGATAAAACCAACCGCCGCTTTTGGGAGAATTACTTCTACATCCGAACAGAGCACGTGGTGTCGGACCCTGTGGGGTTTCCTGAGGCGTGGAATTTCGCTCGTAAGACCCCCCATATACCCCCCCCCCCCCTTGTTATGTTACATTTTTTCTGAACATGGTTGTTGGTCGTCTTTTTAGTGACCGTGGTGTTCTGTTTTCACAGCCAAGAGGGTGCCTCCTCCGCAAGTTGCCGACATTTACAAATGGGTGGGCGCGATTCTGCCTCATATGATGGGGATCCGTGAATGGGCGCCTTTTCATGAGAAGTTTGGGTGCAAATCTTCCACTGGTAAGCTGGCCTATTTCGACCTCAGTTGCTTTACTCTTTGCCCCGTCTTTTTCTTTACCTTATCTTTGTCTAATCGAATTTCTTGTTGTTAGTTCGGAGAGGAGAGAGAAGGGCAAGGGCTCCTACGCTAGCTTTCCGTCAGACGGCTTCCTCTGCCCGGCCCGTACCGAGAGCGTCTGTGGATGAGGGCGGCCTAAGCTTGGCTGCTCGGCGAAGTGCATCCGCGTCCGTACCCGTCCGTTCAGAGGTTGCTTCTCGAACGGAGACTCCGATCTTCACGGCCCTTTCAATGGGTGAACCTTCTCGTGGCAGTGGTGAAGAGGGCCCGCAAGAGGTGGACGATAGTGCTGGAAGGGGCGTCTATGGCTGAAACGCCCTCGAGGGGCGAACTCGTTTTTGAGGTGCCTGAAACTGGCGGTGGTGCTAGCCTGGGTGTGGAGGCGATGCCCGTTGAGGCCGTGGAAGAGGCTGCTGCTGCAGGGGAATAGAGTTTTGAGGTTTCCGCGACTGTTCCGAGGGGCCCATCGACGTCTTGGCCAGCCCGTACCTCATCTTCGGCCAATGAGAGGTTGAAGGGCGTGGTGGTAGAGGAGTATGAATCCGATTCTGACATCGATCCTAAGGACATGAGGATGTTCGAGGAAGGCTTCACCAGGGTTGCTATTTTCTTTTGTTTTGTGCCCTTTGCTACTGCTTACTCCTCCCCCTTTTTTTTAGACTTACATGCTAGAGATCGAGGGGCTCGCAGGGCTGAGACGCGGGCCGTAGTCTTTCTGAAATGGCGGAGAAGTATCGGCAGTATCGCAACAGGTGTGGTGAGATGCGCGAGCAGCTTAGGGTGGGTATTGTTACTCAATCTGTCAGGGAGGAGTTGGAAAAAAGGGAAGAGGATTTGATGCAGTCTATCCGCAAATGCAGTGAGCTCGATGAGCTGCTCAACACCAAAGACGAGGAGCTCGATGTGGGCAAAGGGGTAGCGGCGGAATGTGAGGACCTTCAGGGGAAGGTGTTATCCTTGCGAGCTGAGCTTGAGCAGAATACCACTAAATTCGCCAACCTAAGTGCTGAGTGGACGAAGAAGGTGGCTGAGCAGGAAACGAATGTGGCCGAGTTAAAGAGAGCCGAGGAAGCTCGAGTGACGGCTTTGGCGAGGTGAGAGGGGTGCTGCAGGACGACTCATTTAGTCCCGTACCCGAACGATGGTTTCAGATTTGGTAGCCTCGTGATTAGCTCCGTTGGTTGAGTTTTGACTTCTTATAGACTGATAACTTACTTCGCCCGTTAGGATCTCGAGCTCGAGTCCCGGTCATTTCCCGTCCGGGGTGCACTAAAGTAAAGGAGACGTAAGTTATATTCCGTACATGCGGGTAAGACAAGCTTGTTGTTTCAAAGAACCATACAACAGGCTATCGTCCTTTCCTAAGAGGGGGGGCAATGCGCATGAAATACAGATCGGTATCTAATGTAAATACAACAGATAGTATTGCGGACATGTTGAGTGTGCAGTGGCCGTGATTCCACTCTTAAAGCTCATACTCACGACATGCCAAACACATCACTTCAGCAAGACGCGGATTTCGTATAGATAGTAGACTTTGATTTCATGCAGAGATCCGACCAAGATCGATTTCAAAAGCTTGCTTACGGATTTCTCAAGTTGGTGTTTGTAGAAGGGCAAGGCTACGACAACCGGGAAGTGCAAACCTAGCTGACTTTAGATCTAGATGAAACTAAAATTTTGGCTAGAGAATCCCCACAGATAGCGTCAAATTGTTTGACCGAAAAGTATTAAGCTTTTCGTTAAACGAATTAAATAAGAAGATTTTAGATAAATTTCAGCCAAAGATAATTTATCCTAGATCTAAGATAGGAGGTAAGGGTAAGTAGACAAAACATGTATAAGATTTGACTTAACATTGATTAAATTCCATTACATAAGAAGAAGGTGATGATTTTCACAACATTGAACAACAATGAAGAATACATAGATGAAAAGAGTCACCGATATGTAACAAGGTAGAAACCCGCCCATTTGATGCGATGAGACCGACGTTATAT
>NW_017674784.1:3090-6385 GCF_001879085.1 Nicotiana attenuata | reverse complement strand
TACCTCGATTTTGATTCGCTTTAGATATAGTGTCGACACTAACTACACGAAATTTTACCTAGTTTAAAACTAGGGGTACAGGAAAATTTACGTACGTTTGTTTTTGGTATCGTTTACGCAGGTCGAGTCTCAAAACAAAGGGTAGACGAGATGACCAATGGAATGAAGTCTCAATCCAGAGTCAAGAAAAGAAGAAAGAGAACAAAAAGAAAATAGAACTCAAAAAGTGAAAGCGAGCAAGGGTGCAGATCGCCCAAAATCTGATTGAAGTCACAAGCTCCGCTGATCCTGTTTTGACCCAATGCTGCATGAAGAAATAAACATCTACAACTCGCGAGCATCAAGATTCAGATCGAAGTTCACAACAGACTCAAGATCAAGTGTCAAGAGAATTATAGATAGGAATCTTGTAACTCATAGTTGATAGGCATAGCTAGCTTAGCTTTGATTTTCCTTTTGGTATAATAAGGAGGTCAGCAAGCAGTAGCAACAGCAACAGCAGTGAAATCACAGCTCTTGGTAGTCCCAGCTACCAAACCTTCCAGAACTACATGACCTGATTCCTTTATAGCCAAGGATATGTAGGCAACCTTTGAAGCAGAGTTCGGTCAGACGGTTTTTAAAATGCTTCTCATGGAGTGCTGAGCAGGTCCTTCATGGTGCTCATTTATCTTTGCCCGAAAACCCTTTCGTGTCTTCGAGCAAAGAGGGGCAGCTGTGAGCACGTGATTTTTGCTACGCTTAAATTACTCCTACAAAATTCCTTAGAATTAGGAGTTGTCTTTATTATTTGAATTTTTAGGAATTAATTGCATGATTTTGTGCCTCGTTTGCATTTTTGTGTGCATTTTTAGTTGCCATAATTCATAACAAAGGGTACAAAAATAGTGCATTCGCATTTAGAATTCGATTTTATACTTTTAGTTTTACTAATTAATCAATATTACTAAAATAAGAGAAAAATAACAAAAATAAATCTTTTACATCTTTGTTCTTTTAATTTCACTATTTGTTTAATTTTCCTTTTAAAATTAGGATCTAGTTAATTTAGGAAATTTAATTAGTCTCATTTAGAATTAAATCAGGTTTTGGCTATTTTTTTTAATTTTACATTTTGTAAAATCTGAATTTCAAATAAATAAAAGGAAAAGAAGAAAATAAATAAAAAGAAATTGAAATAAGAAGCAAAAGGTTGGCAAATTTTGAGCCATTATCATGCAAAACCACAAGCCCAAATGCAAGATCCCTTCCAAAACCGGACCAACCGCCCAGTCCAGGCCCAAAAATACCCCACCCGTTCCAGTGATTTAGTGCCCAAAACGACGTCGTTTCATAGGCCTTCAATCTTGACCGTTGGATCTCATCAATCCAACGGTCCGGAACTAACCAGGATGTCTTGTATTTAAATGTCGGATTCCCCCCCTCCCCCCTGCCCCTCAATCGCCTCTCAAAACACCTCCATACACATCGGCGTAACGCCACTGCTTCCCCGCCGTCCCCCACCGTCTGCCGCCGGCCGGAAATCGCCTCCGCCGGCGGCGATTATCCAACAGCCATGAAAATCACACCACTACTTCACTTCCTTCTCCTCATCACGGATCTAGCCCTGTTTTCTCTCAAATCACATCCTAGCTCCTCCAATATTCGAATCAGTGGTCGCCGCCTCCGCCGCCCACGGCGGCGCCACCTCCAAATCCCACCCAAGTTACACCCTGGACCCTCCTCACTTTCCTCTTCTCAAATCCTCATTTATTTTCCCTCAAATATTCCTCCAGAGCTTCGAATTTCAGATCGAAAATTCAGGCTTAGAACCCTAATTTTGCAAAATTGGGGGAATTCGAGTTCTGGGCTATAATAGCCCTTAATCATGTGTGTTCTTATTAAAACACATGATTAAGAGTGATTATAGTCCCAAATCACTCCAGGAGGTTAACCCTAATTCGAATCCGAGTCGAAAATTGCAAGGTACTTTATTTTTCCTCACTTTCTTTCTTGTTCATGATTTCTTGTGCTTGTTGTGTTATTTCTTTTTCTCTTATCAATTTTAGTTTTATTTTGGTGCTTGACTTAGGTTTCTGATCACGCAAGTTTGATTCCTTTTCCTGTTTTGTTTGTGTATTCGATTTCAATTATAGAATCCATGTTCGCTACTGATTCTTTTTAGATTTTCTTTTAGGGTTTTGTCCCTGGTTGATCCCTTATTTGCTGATTTTGATTTTCTTTAGGCTTTATTCATGTTCTCTATTGTTGATTTGTTCAGTTATTGTTTCATTAATGCAGTGATAAAATTAGTCTTAGGGTATAGTATTGATTAGAATTAATTTAGGTTCTAGTTAGGATAATCAGGCTGTTAGTTCAATTTTGGAAGGGTATGGTTATAATTGAAATTGGTTTGGTTATAGCTGAATATTCTCAGCCCTTAGTTGATCAACTATGGTCATTTTGACCAAGTTCAAAGGGGTTAGGGGTTGGTTTGACTAGGTTGGTAATTTCAGAATAAATTAAGGGTAGTATAGGTAATTCAATAAAAGGAATAATGCAGTAACTGAAATTGGAAATCACTAGAACTTTCTAGAGGGGGTTTTAATTTGAAATTCAGAAAGTTAGTAGTGTTACTTGGCCAACAAGGCATAAAATGAGGGGTTTAAGTAGTTAAAATCTGAAAATTAATAAGGGACTAAGGTGTAAAGGGAAAATTTGAAAGTTGCCCTAATGTTTGCCTATAAAAGGCATGTATTCTGCCTTCATTCACAGGTTTTACACTCTCTGAAAAATTCCACAAGTGTTCAGCCCCAAATTTCCCTCCCAAAGCAATTTTTAGCAAGTTTAGAACTTAGAATTCGAAATTCAAACCAAAATCCAGATCTGAAACACTGAAGTTCCCTTAGATCTTAGTCTTCTTCAACAAAACAAAACAAAAAAAAACAGAAAAATCAAAAATACTGCTCTATTGAAATTTCCTTGGTGTTTCTGATTGCTGAAACTTTGGACGTAGCCTAAGTTTAATTGCAAGTCTATTTGAGTTCAAACAAGCCTATTTGGTTATTTTGTGGGTACTACTCTCCTGTCGTTCAGTTCTGGGTGTTGTGGTGCTATTTTGGTTTAAAAATTGGCTCCATTTGCTGTTGATATGAGCTGCTGCTTGTCACTGCTGATCACCTCTTCTCTTATCTTGTTTCATTATCCAGGTACACACTTGGATCTACCTTGATGTAGCCTTCAAGTTGGAAATAGAATGAATTTGCTTCCCTGATACTTGCTTGTTGGATCATTTCTGTCAATAGCTAGATAAATG
>NW_017674784.1:0-659 GCF_001879085.1 Nicotiana attenuata | reverse complement strand
AAATCCCCACACATTCCTAACAAAAATACTACAACGTGACTTCTTAGCAACCAAACAATTTCCAACGTAGAATTGTTAAGACCTTAGCAACGTAAAATTTTGCGGATCTAAAGGAGTTTAGGTGCAACCTTTTCCAAGAATATCATACGGATTTTTCCTTACTCCAGGTATGTTAAGGCTATCCCTTCTTTCTTTTGGCATGATCTATACGACACAAACGAAACGAGCAAATGCACAATTTCCATACATGACTCTATTCATAGAAATTTTAGAGATGCTCACGTTCTTGATTCCCCATGTGTCATATTATTCTATCATCTGTTCATGGGTCTCAAAAATACGTAAGTTGGTAAAGTTTATTTCATGATATTAATCAGAGGCATAATGGTCTTATGACGTACCGAGAGATTTTATTAACGTATTTCATATGCATTTCATGCATTTATACATGCACATTGACCCATGACCAGATGGCATTATATACGCGTATATATATGTATATGGGATATGGGAAAAGTTATGGCGTTATATACCCACCACCACCTGATCAGCTGGTATACGATGATGATATTGCCCACAATGGCTGAAATGATATGATGGGATGCCCTCAGAGGCTTGATGATGTTATGTACGTACAGACCTATGCATTACATGACATT
>NW_017674783.1:66026-84733 GCF_001879085.1 Nicotiana attenuata | reverse complement strand
AGACAAGTAGCAATTACAGCATCCAGTTGAGGATACTATAATACAAACCTCAACTGAACAAGGGCGAACAGATGTGGACTCACGGCCCAATTCCATTCAAGAACCAGAGGAAAATGAAAATATTAAAACAACGATTGAGGAACTAGAGGCTGTGGAGTTATTTACACAAAGGCCAGAAAGGAGAATCTACGTTAGGGCTAACCTGAGCCGCGATATGAAAGGTAAGTTGATTGAATTTTTAAAGACTAACGTGGATTGTTTTGCCTGATCCCATTTTGATATGACAGGAATTCCACCGGAAGTAATGACTCACAAGTTAAATGAAGACCCATCATATCAACCCATCAAACAAAAGAAAAGAAAGCAGGGGACTTTCAAGAATCAGGTAATTCAAGATGAGGTTCAAAAACTATTAAAAATTGGGTCTATCCGCGAGGTAAAGTATCCTAATTGGTTAGCTAATACTGTTGTGGTGCCAAAAAGAATGGCAAATGGCGAGTTTGTGTAGATTACACAGACCTTAATAAAGCTTGTCCTAAAGATTCTTTTCCATTACCACATATAGATAAACTAATTGATGCTACTGTAGGACATGAGTTATTAAGCTTTTTAGATGCGTATTCCGAGTACAATCAGATCAAAATGGATCCCCTAGATGAAGAAAAAACTTCATTTATCACAGACATGGGGACTTACTGTTATAAGGTAATGCCTTTTGGTCTCAAAAATGCTGGTGCAACGTATCAAAGGTTTGTAACCAAAATGTTCCAAGAACATTTGGGAAAAACTATGGAAGTCTATATAGATGATATGCTTGTCAAATCTCAACAATCAAGAGATCATATATCCCATTTAACTGATACATTTCAGATTTTACGAAAATTCAATATGAAACTAAATCCCGAGAAATGTGCGTTTGGTGTTTCATCAGGTAAGTTTTTAGGTTTTCTTGTTTCTAACCGTGGTAGTGAAGTAAATCCCGCATAGATTAAAGCCATTGAAGAAATTCCTGACATGCTTACAAATAAGAAAGACGTGCAAAGACTAACGGGGAGAATTGCAGCTTTGGGAAGATTTATTTCCAAATTATCAAAAAAATGTTTTAAATTCTTTTCAGCTCTTAAAAAGCAAGACTAGTTCGAATGGACTGAGGAATGTCAACAAGCACTCAAAAACTTGAAGACATACCTGTCAAATCCACCGTTGCTCGCACCAAAGGTTGGGGAAAGATTGCTCATCTATCTTGCTATCTCAGAAGTAGCGGTCAGTGCTGTTTTAGTTCGTGAAGACCAAGGTAAACAATCTCCAATTTATTATGTCAGCAAATCATTATTAGATGCGGAGACGCGGTATCCTCAATTAGAAAAGCTTGCACTTGCACTAATCATGGCATCCAGGAAACTAAGGCCTTATTTTCAATGTCATCCTATTACCGTAGTAACTGCTTATCCATTATGCAATATATTACACAAGCATGAGTTGTCAGGTAGGTTAGCCAAATGGGCTATAGAGCTAAGTGAATATGACATCACATACCAGCCCAGAACCGCGATAAAATCTCAGGTGTCAGCAGATTTTTTGGCTGATTTTAGCCAAGGAATGCAATTAGAAGCAAAAAAAGAATTACAAGTGTTCAACGGATCTAATCCAGGAATTTCGACCTTATTTGCCGATGGTTCATCTAATGTGAAGGGGCAGGCTTAGGAATTGTTTTGGTGCCACCTACAGGTGAAACCATTCGACAAACCATTAAATGTCATTATATAACTAACAATGAGGCAGAGTATAAAGCTGTGTTGCAGGTTTAGAACTGGCACGAGAACTCGGCATTAATCAGATTGTAACTAAAAGCGATTCGCAACTTGTAGTTAACCAAATGCTGGGGACTTACGCATCCAGGGAATCACGAATGCAACAGTACTTAGAGAAGGTACGAGATTTGGTTAAGCAATTTCAAACCTGGAAAGTAACGCAGATAACAAGAGATGAGAATGTCGAGGCAGATGCCTTAGCCAATCTCGCATCTGCAACAGACGTGGCAAGCAATAAAAATGCTTCTATAATTCATTTGTTTCATTCAGTACTCGATCCAGATAAAAATGAGGTAAATTTCAATAACTTAACCGGGGATTGGAGAAACGAGATTGTTGCTTTTTTGCAGTATGGTATTGTCCCTGAAGACAAGAAAAAAGCTCACGCGCTTCGAAAAAAAGCTGCTCGATATTGTTTAAAGCAAGGCAATCTTTATCGAAAAATGTTCGGTAGTCCCTTAGCAAGATGCCTCGGGCCTTCTCAGACGGAATACGTAATGAGAGAAATACACGAGGGGCATTTTGGAAATCACGCAGGTGGGAGATCACTGGTAAGAACCATGATTAGAGCAGGCTATTATTGGCCTAAAACGGAAGAGGAAGCGGAAAATTCCGTGGCTAAATGTGATAAGTGCCAAAGATACGGTAATAACATGCACAGACCTGCAGAGTTGTTACATCCGGTTGTTGCACCATGGCCTTTCATGAAGTGGGGGATGGATATCGTAGGTCCTCTACCACAAGCAAAAGGCAAGGTAAAATTCCTACTTGTACTCATTGACTACTTTACTAAATGGGTAGAAGCAGGAGCATTTAAACAAGTACGGGAGAAAGAAGTCAGAGATTTTATTTGGCAAAATATCATATGTCGATTTGGTGTACCAAAAGAAATCGTGTGTGATAACGGCCCACAATTTATAGGCGCACAAATTACAGAATTTTTTCAAAGTTGGCAGATCAAAAGGATTACTTCAACACCTTATCATCCAGTGGGTAATGGACAAGCTGAGTCAACAAATAAAGTTATTATCAACAATTTAAAGAAACGATTGGAAGAATCCAAAGGCAATTGGCCAGAATTGATACCTGGTGTTTTATGGGCACATCGCACCACAGCAAAAACAAGCACGGGTGAAACACCGTTTTCGCTAGTATACGGGGCTGAAGCATTGATTCCAGTGGAGATAGGAGAACCTAGCACGAGATATACAGAAACAAATGAGGACTCCAATGAAGTGGAAATGCGGCTAAATCTTGATTTACTTGAAGGAAAAAGAGAAGTTGCGTTAATAAGGATGGCAGCACAAAAACAAGTTATGGAACGATACTACAATCGAAAAGCACGCCTAGATACTTTAAGATTGGGGACTTCATACTCAAAAAAGTTTTTCAATCCACGAAGACAGCTAATACGGGAAAATTAGGCCCAACCTGGGAAAGACCTTACAGAATTCATGGTATTGCGGGAAAAGGAGCATACGAGCTGGAAACAATGGATGGAAAGATATTACCTTCACATTGGAATGACGTTCACCTGAAGAGATACTATTTCTAAAAAATACCCACGGTCAGGTATCCTCATTTTAAAATTCTATTTTTGAATTGTTAAAAATTCAGTAACGATTTTAGATGATAGGCAAAAAGCTAACCCATACTAAATGATGAATCACGACCTACAAGGCACGTGGAATAAATTAAAATTCCCGGCCTAGGGTTACACCTATTCTGATAGAAATTGATACGGGTTAAGCAGTCTTCATCTAAAATTGTACCTCCGAGTCCTATGTGTTTTATTCCTTTACAGAAAAAGGACCAAACGAGGGGAGTAATCAAGTGTTTGAGGTTTCAAACTTCAAAGCTCAAACACTTGGGGGACTATATAATACACATAGACATATGTATAAAGAAGGCGAGGAAGATTGAGAAACGATCAAAGTTCAAGCCTGAAAAATTTACTCATTAAATGAGTCAAGTGTAGAGCGTCAAGTGCAATGCAAAGCTACGAGCTAAAAAAGCCAAGAAAAACCTCATCATAGTTAGGTTAAAGGCAGTTTTCTTTTGAAAATTTGTTGTAAGGAAAAACAGTTACGAAAAAGTTATAGAAGGTACTCAAATACATGTAAGATGTTATTTAAAGCTTGACAAAGTTCGAATAAAAACTTGTCGAAGTTATTCCAAAAAACATGTGTATTCCTATTTCTTTTATCGTACATTAACACCATTATGAAGTTGAGACGTCTTCTTCATTAAGTGTTGAAATATAAAAGGGCCCTCTTTTATAAAATTCATGTTTGATTTAAAACATTCATGGAATTAAGAAAGCATTTTACAAAATAAAAGTGAAAATTATCGAATAAGTCTTTAAATATAAAGGCAAGACAGAAGTTCAAGAATAACTACAAAAACTTC
The DNA here is from genome assembly GCF_001879085.1 of Nicotiana attenuata. NCBI lineage: Eukaryota > Viridiplantae > Streptophyta > Magnoliopsida > Solanales > Solanaceae > Nicotiana > Nicotiana attenuata. Next base: position 80,513 of record NW_017674783.1, on the reverse strand, counting down.
TTAAAATTGAAAAGCTTAGACTAAGTATGAACTTAGTCATAAACTAAGAGTTGCTTATACAAAATGCCCCCAAAAAGGTCCGGGGACTTAATGTTTTCAAACCCTCAAAAAGGACCAAGGGTTACAACCATATTTCACCAAAGAAAAAAAAAGAAGTCACACATCATTAACTTGTCACTGAGGAATCGAAGAAGGAACCAAAGCAGGATCATCAGCAGGAGCGGGTTCAACTTTACTCGAAGGAATTGGAGCACTCACCATACCCATATCATCTTCAATTTTCTCAGAAGTTTCAGCCACGGGAGAAGGAAAATCTTGGCACTGTTGAGACTTATCAATAGTCTCTTTGATTTTGGCTAACTCAGATTCCAAATTAAAATTCCCTGGCTAACTTCAACAAGGGTATCATGGCGATAATTTAAAAATGCCCAACTCACTTCAAGTGCGGTTTTGTCTTCAAGAATCTCGTAATCTCTTTCCCAATCAGCAATTTCACTTTTTAGCTTCTCATTCTCAGCCAAGGCAGAATCGTAGGAAGTTTGAAGAGAAGCATGTGAACTCTCTAAGAAACGAACTTTTTCAGAAGACTCCCGGAGGTCTTCTTGAGTTTGAGTCAAAGTCTGCACGAGTTCACCAGCATATGCTTCTTTTTCACCTAAGAGAGCCTTCAACTCTCTGATCTCTTCACTTACCTTGGAGAGTTGCTCAGAAAAAGAGGTTTCAAGACGATTCTTTTCCTTACTTGCTTGATTTGAGGAAGATTTTTCAACCGCTAACTCTGAAGTCAAAGCCCTTACCTGCTGTTCTAAGGTATCTTTGCTTTTTTCTAATATTTCCATGTCGATCTGAAGACTTTCATACTGTTCCTTCCAATTATTTTCCTCTACTTGATAATCATGCATTAATTGTTCTGAGAGGGAAACCCTCTTCATCATCTCCGTACCAATGAGATTGATCTAAAAAAAACAAAGAAAGAAAAAGTGAGAACCCCAAAAATAAGAAAAGGGTGAAGTCAAATTTCAAAAAGGATACCTTTAAAAAAGAATGAACTATATCATTCATCAAGGTCAAAGAACTATGGCCATCAAGCTTAGCCCTTTCAATTGGACCAATCAATGGCTTCAACCACACGTCAGCTCGGCCTGACTTCCTTAAAAGGTTTCCTTCAGCAGGAACTTCGATGGTAACTTGCCTCATAGCCTCGCCTCCACTTGAGGAACCAACCTCAGTATAGTGAACAGTTGAAGGAGGAACAGTTGAAGGAGGAGTAGTCGAAAGAGGAACTGTAGAAGCAGTCAAAACAACCTGGGGAGGAACGGTAACAGCCACAACCAGCAAAGGAGGTATCACAGGAACGGGAGTAGAAAAAGAAGCAAGGGGTGCTTCATCAGAAATCGGACCTAAACTTTCACTACCAAACCCGCGGTTAAAAAGCTGCTCAACAGAATCATGAGCAGCAACGGGAACATCATCATCGGGAATCACCAACGGGGCTTCAACAGACTCGGTAAGAGGAATGGAACGAGGGGGAGATGCTTCATCATCTGAAATGATTCGTCTACGAGCTAGTGGCCTTTTTACCAAGGAACTCCCGTCTTCCTCTTCTTCTTCAGAGTCTTGGTCAACTGTGAGCATGTGATTTTTGCCTCGTTTAAATTACTCCTATAGAATCCTTAGAATTAGGATTGTTTCTTTTATTATTTGATTTTTAGGAATTAATTGCATAATTGTCGTGTTTATTTGCATGTGCATTTTTTTTAATTTAGCATAATTCATCTAAAAAAATACAAAAATACGCATTGCATTGGCATTTAGGACTTAATTTTATATTTTTAGATGAATTAGTAATTAGGATTTTACGAAAATACAAAAATAAAAAAAAATTGATATTTTGCTTGATTTTTTTTAAATTTTAGCTTTGAATTTTATTAGTTTTCTTTAAATTGGTAGTTTACTAATAGTTTGATTATTAGTTCTAGCTTAATATAATTAGGTAGGTTAGTTTAATCTTTTAGGTTTAATTTTAGCTTTAATATTTGAAAATAAACAAAAGAAAAGAATTAAAAGAAGTTGGAAAATTGAAGAGAAAAGGAAAATAAAGAGGTTTCTTTTGCTTCAGATGTTGGGCCTATTTTAATTTTTAACAAAAAAATCGAGCCCAAACCCCTCAAATCCATTTAAATTCTACCCAGGCCCAATTGTATTACCTAGTCCGGTCCAGCGAATAGCCAAAACGACGTCGTTTTCCTCCAATTAATCTCGGCCGTCTAGGATTGTTGATCCAACGGACGAGAAGTCCCCATCACTTAGTATAAAACTGTCTGAACCGTACCCACCCCCCTTCAGACCCCCACTCCATCTCTAACCCTCCTAAACCCTAGAGAGACCAGCCGCCCTCACCTCCTCCGTCAACTCTGCCGGCGGCGATGACACAAACTACTCCGATAACTCCCAAATTCACACCATGTCTTCTCCTCCTCCTCCTCTTTCTAAATCCAAGTTCCGTTTTCTTTAAAACTCGCCCAAACCCCTCGAATCTCCGTTTAGAACCATGAACCCTAGCCGCCGCCTTTGTTCTCTGGTATCGGCGCCGCCCTCAAACCTCATCAAAATCACACCCCAGGGCCTCTTTGACCTCCTCTTCCCAAATCCTAAACCCAAATCCCTCAAATCCAGTTGTAACCCCTCAGATTTTAGATCTAGGGTTTCCGTTCAAGACTGTTAGAGTTTCCAGGGTTAGCCAGTGTTCGAAAGGGTTTTGAAATTATGCTATGTGTTTGTTCTTAGCAAGAACAAACACATAACATTATTTGAAGACCGGATTCGAAATCAGTCGAGTTAAAACTCAAAATCAGTGAGTGTTCTTATATTTCTTTTTATCTGTAAATTTTCCCTTTTATGCATTAGCTTTCTGATTTTGTTTTGCTTTTGTTCGTCTTCAGTATTTCTTCTATTTTTAGGTATTGATTGGTTTTGATTACATTTTGTCATTTGATTTGATTGCAACCGTATGATTCCTGTTTAACTACTTAGTTTGATTAGTTTAGTTTGATAATTTGATTAGTATTTCTGCCTGTGGTTTGATTTTCTTTGCCAGTATTCGATTTTCTTTTCTTCTCTAGTCATACTGTTTTTGTGTTAATTTTGTTCACTTCTTAATTTTAGTTTGACTGATAATAGATAGTAGTAGTTCAGTTAGTTAATTCAGAATTAAGAGTTTTGTTATAATTGAATTTGGTTATAGTTGAATGATCTTCAAGTTGTTGATTGACCATGGTTTAGTTTAAAGGGTTAGGTTAGTAATTTTAGGGGGCAATTCAGGGGTACTGTAGGTATTCTACTTAGAGAATATTGCAATAACAGAAAAAAGAACCCTCTAGAAGCTTCTAGGTTGGGGTGTTAAGTTGAATATCAGATTTTAGGTAGTATAACTTGGAAAACAAGTTAGGAATTCTAAGGAATCAATAGTTAAAAACTGAAAACTGAAAGAGGGACCTAGGGTGTAAATGAAAACTTTGAAATAGCCCTAGTCTCTTCTATAAAAGGGGCAATACTCTTGCCTTGCAAGCTAAGTTTGAGAGATCAAAAAATTTGAAAATTCAAAAAATCCAAAAGCTTTGAGAAGTAGAGATAGATCTGAAAATCCTAAATTCAAACAAAAAACAAAAAAAAGAGTCTTAAACCTTGAAAGATGAGAGCTAGTACTGAAAATCAACAGAAATCCTGTTGAATCTGAGAGTTTCCGAGATTTAAGAGTTCAAATCCTAGATTTTCAAGCATTGAAAGATCTGAAGCTCCAGTAATTAAAGGTTTCAGAGGCTCTGGTGTTTATTTCAAGTGCAAACTGGGTCATTCCATCTTGGTTTAAGTGTTTGCTGTGGCTGATTTGTGTGAAATTACTTCCTGGACTGGTTGGACACCATTTGCTGGGTTTTGAATTTGGTTTTAAGCTGCTGTTGACCGTCTGCTTACTGCTGCTGACTCTTCTTCTTTCTTACATTTCCTTATATCTCCAGGTATTCTCCTAGCTCATAGTTGAGGATCAGTTGCTAAGCATGTAATGGATTTGAAAAGGATGGAATGAAGAATGCTTCAAATTAATTTTCCTGCTATTACTATAGTTTTTAGCTCATACTTAGCATTATAATAGGCAGTATTTGGACTTCCTCTTCCTGAAACTTGTATGTTTTGTATGTATTGATGAATTGGACTGCTGAACTATCTCATATCCTGTCCATTCGTTTCGGATCTAGTAGTGTAAAATGAGTTCGCAATTCATGTTTGGCTTAAATGTTAACAAAATAAATTGTTGAACTATATCTCAGATATCCTCAAGGTCTATTATCATGTTTCAAACGTTAATTTGGTATATGGTGAAACAAATGGTAACTATAGGATTTAGCTACTTTGATTCCATGTTTCAGAACCTAGTTCCCTCACAGCTTGAATTTGAGATCATTCGATTACTCTCTCAATTTAACACATAGATCACTGCCATTTCTCTGATAGTTGTATATGAAAACTGAAGTTTCGAAATTTGTCACATGAGTAGAATTAATATTAATCCATGCCAAAAGTTTCTCCTGCCTTGGTACAAGTTAATTAACATTGTTGTTGATTATTTGAACTTTAAGAACTGGGTTTGTCGATAGGCCCAGTTTAGCCGCCTGTCCATTTGCTTCATTGGCACATGGCCCAGTTCCAATGCTGGATTGCCTTTTCACTTGGGCTTGTTCTATGGCCTGAATTTTAGACAGCTTGTGTGAATAAACTAAATAGATTTTGGGCTGGCATCAAGGCCCTATCCGCTGAAAAGCCACATCTTGTTTATCGAAGTTATCGGGTTTGATTTAAAAATTGAATTATGAATTTTGGGCTTTCCAAGTTAAGAAGCGAATTTGAATTAAGAAGTTTTCCTTTTGTTCAAATTCGGACTTGAACTTGAGGCCCGAATTTTTGAATAGTAGTTGACTAATAATATTAATTAATTAGGCCCGTTAGAGACAATCTGTAATAGAAAATAATAGTCCCTTTTAGGATGGCCTTAAAAATGAAACGAGATGCGCCGCGCCAAACAAAATTCACAAATTGCGTGGCCCTCTTTAATTACTTCATTAAAATATTTAGAACTAGGGACATGCCATTTAGCGAATTTTCATGGCCTCCCGCAAAGTTAATAACACGATTAGTCACTTTAAGCGCGTTCTTTAATAATTTCATCTTCCTAAACTCGGGTGTGCATTTCATGTAACCCAAATCCAAATCCCAAGACGCTAACCTACGCCCGTACATTTCAACCTGTCTCCTTGGGACTTAGCTCTGAAGATGAATTCCCGGTTAGCCGATTACCTTGCCCGATTAATAAAATGTGTCGAGGATCCGGGTGCATTTCATGTGACGTGATCCAAATACATGTTTTAAACGATGTTCAATTTCTTAAAAAAAAAAATTAATTAAAAGCGGTAAATAATTTCAAAATTGCACTATAGGATGACATGTATTAAAATCAGATTTTTAGCCATTTATAATAGTTTAAGCGACCGTGCTAGAACCACCTTCCCTCGGGTCAACAGAATTCCTTATTAAGAATTTCTGGTTCGCAGACTCCATCCGGGAAGTCGAAATTTTCTCAATTTGGGATTCAAGATAAACTGGTGACTTGGGACACCAAAAGCCAAACCTATCCCAAGTGGCGACTCTGAATAAATATATAATCCCATTTCGAATAATGTCACTTAAATTGGAAAAACTCCCTTATACATTATCCTTCGGGGTAGGTGTGTAAAAAAGGAGGTGTGACAAACAGTAGCTTTTCTTTTCGATGAAGAGCCCAAAATTATCTCTTGGGCCCTTTCCAAAGAAATTCGAGAAGCTACGACCGCCTCAGCACTAATACCTCGGACAGCAAATCCTGATAAAAAGAAGGATTAAAATAAGTTTTGGAAAAAGCAATAAGAAAAGTTACAAAAAAAACTCTTACCATGAGTTTTCACTTTCCAACCAAATTGTTGAGAGAGAGTTTTCCAAGATCTACCTTCCATTGAGGCTGTATTTAATAACTTTCCTACCCAACCACGGAAATTGGGAATTTCATCAACAACTCCCATGGTTGCTGAAAAAGAAAAGGAAAATTAAAATAATGATCATCAAAATTGAAGAAAAAGGTACGAGAAAGTTATTAAAAAGAAAACTCACGTGCAAAATTCCACTCTCGGGGAAGGGAACATTTTCTTCACCCACTAAACCAACAGTGGGGGCAGCAACAAACCTGGCATACCAGCCACGGTCTTTATCGTCTTTTGGGTTGACCAGGACTCTTTTGCTCCTTGCTACTAAAGTAAAAACTCCTTGGCGAAAGAGTCTGGGAGAATAAAGGTGAATTAAATGAGAGAAAGTAAAAGGCACGCCGGCCATGTTGGTCAAATGCCTCAAATAGGCAACAACCCTCCACACTATAGGGCCAATTTGACCTAAACAGACATCGAAAAAACGACAGAACTCGAGGATAACAGGGTCAGGTTTGAAACCTAACGTGAAAGGGTATGTATAACCAAAGGAAAATCCAATTAAATAAGAGGTGATTCTTTGGTTCACATTGGGAATTATAATAGGGAAGTCATGACTCCAATGGCAGTCTTTACGAACTAAAGAAATCAGACCTTCAATGATCTGAGTTGGGTAGATATCAGCACGATCTAAAGAGGACACTTGGTTTCTAAGGGATTCTCTATCATTGTAGAAAGATAGTTTCGCAGGAACTATTTCCTCTATTAAAGGTTCACGAAGAGGTTCATAAGGTTCCTTACCTTTGGAAGAAGACCTTAGAGAAAGAGAACCTCTGGTTCTAGAAGAGGGACTGGAACTAGATGAAGGAAGAGAAGAACCACGTATAGATGAAGACCCTAAATTACGTAGTCTACCTCCTCTTCTTCTCCTACCTGGGGCAGGAGGAAAGTTATCAACTATGGGGACTCTCCTAGGGTTAGGGTTTGATGAAGACATGATAGTACGAGGAAGAAGCAAACAAGAATTGAACATTCTGAGAATTTTATGTGAGAAAGACAAAGGTGAAAACTATATTTATACTTAGAAGCAACCGTCAAAGGAAAAGGTGCAATAATGGAAAAGTCATAATGAGAACTGTCGCTTCGTAATTGGTGAAGCCGTAAAAAAGCCTTAAAAGACGCTGCAAGGTCGCAGAATCAATAAAAAGATGCCACGTGTAATAGGCATTAAATGGAAGTGACAAATGAAGCGTCGATTCCATAAGAGAATTAATGGCGGCAAATATTCCGCTTTAATAAAATCCACTTCCCAAATATTCAATTGATGAATAAATGGCAAGTGGAGGGACTATCTGTATTGGGAAAAATTGAGTTTATATATATTGAAGTAATTGAAAGATGACATGTCATGACACGTAAGCTGGTCAAAAAATGATGATTAGCTAAGAGGCACGAGTTGCAACAGATACGAGCAGAGGTATGAGCAGAGACACGAGCAGATAATCAAAAGACTCGGTGCTCGTACCTATTTAAATCCAAAAATTAAGGAGAATGAATCTGACAACATAAGAGAGTACGGATACAGTATTTAATAAGCATTAAATACTGAAAATGTTAGAAAATCTGTATTGAATTATAATGATTGTCATTGTAACGTAACATTAAATGCCTTTAATTGTCTATAATGGTCTTATTATGACAAAGGCAAAACGTATATCTGAGAAATAGCTATAAAAAGGAGAATACTGATCATTTGTAAGGACACGAAATATCATTGGAATATACTGATTACTTTGTTTTCTTCTGTTCTTCTTATTATTATCAAAGCCAATTTCTTTCATTCATTTTATATATTGATTATCGGTAACCCGTGTTCTTCTAAAATAAAGCTTTGACTGAAATTACTATTTTTTGGTTAAACACTACACACCGTATTTCTGGGCAGATTTTGGTACCGGCCCTAGCTGATCGTGAGGTTAGCAGCTGGACTTGCTCGTCAGGAGACCCAAGGTAGATATGCTGGCGTTCGCAGACCCTGGTGTCTCTTCCTAGTCTTATTATTTTATTGTTTCTTTTCTTTCAGAATAGTGTTTTTTCTTTCAGACTCTATTTGTAGTAAATCGTAGTAGCTCGTGAGTTGTGACTAGATCCTAAATATAACAAATATTATGGGTTATATGTTATTCCGCAAATCAGTTTTAGCTTCTGTTTAGCTTAATTGTTTCTGTTGTTAAAGTTGACTGAAGTTGACTTAAGAATCATCTAACGTTGCTTTGCCTAGCAAGTGAAATGTTAGGCACCATCACGATTTCGAATGTGGGAATTCCGAGTCGTGACAATATTGTTTTCGCTTCTTTAGAAAATATAGGACAACTTGCTTGCTTTCAAAATATATGAAACAACTTGGAGTATAAGGTCAACCTCTCTAACTTATTTCAGTTTAGAAACCAATTTCTTAATTTTTCAAAGTATTATAAAATTACATTTTTAATTAACTATAAAGAAAACACTACAAGTCATAGATTTTTATCATTTTAAAATGTAAGAAATTCATTAAAATTGAATTCAAATTATAAAAATCTGATTTTCAAATAAGTAGGGGAGTAATTAATTTTATGTTAAATGAAACAAGATGGAGTTTATTATTATATATAATAATCAGCTGACATGTAGTATGACATTTTAATTTCCAAATTAAATAAACGGAGGAAACAACATGTATATTTTCCTTCACGTTTGACTTTGCAAAAGGCATAATTTTCCTCCTCTTTCAAATGTTGCCACAAATAACAGTTGCGTACGCCTTAACCTATTTCACCATTTAGCTAATACATGCATGTGGATATTTTTGAAATGGTTTCATCACCGTTGCAGCTATAAATATTACTCGTAGCAACGTACGGGTGGAAAAAGTCTCCTTGGACGCGACAGAGAGCGTGGAACGAGTTTTTCAAGCATAAAACAATCCTTACCTATACGTTTCGTGATAACACACATAAAGCGATTTTGTCATTGTTCTTAATTCCAAGCACATTTTTATTTTTGTTTCCTAATAATCTCCAAAAAAAAAAACTATCGAGATTTCCAAACGAATCGAGAAAAAGTTGAGGCACGAAAAAATTTATCTATGATCTCCTTATTTTCACCGCTACACAAGCCGAACAGTGTGACATTTTGTCAGACACACATGGAATTTGATGGGCTTTAGGCACACTTACTAGTTACTACTGAACGGTCAGATATAGCACTAGTTGTTTATGACTAAAATATTAATATTATTGTCTTTGTTGCGTGTGTTTGATTTCTTTACTTTATTCTGTGTTTCTATACGGCGATAAAAATAGACATTGCATTATAATGAAACTTATGACTTGTATGTATGCTGTGCTTATTTGTTTTATGCTTCTTTTTATATGGTAAAAACGAGGACTCGTCGCTTTCAGGATCTTCCGAAGTACCAGAGACCGATAAAGGCGAAGTCAGAATTTTGTTTATGGATTCTAAACTTGTCAATAAACTCGTAACTAATTTTTTTTACTGAGTTCTTAATTAAATATTTATACATATTTTCTGAACTTTCTAATACAAATATAAAAATTTAAGCAAAAGTTACTGAAATTATCCGAACTCAAATTTACTTCTCTAACTCCGCCACTGACCAGAGAAGATGTATAGTGAAGAAAAGAAGATATATGAAACAACTTTTTTTAAATAAAAACAATTATGATGATTGATGGGTAAATTAGCTGGTGTTTTTTTCCCCTTCTTTCAAAAATGGGATTTCACCCGTTCCCTGTGTAACTTCTTACTGCTGGTAAATATGCAATTAATAGGGAGGGATCTATTATCTATACATATATTATCTAGTACGTGAGAGGAAGTATATGTCTTACCCTTTTATGTGTAATTCTCCGACGTGGTATATGGTATGATTGTTATCTTTCTCTTTTTTCTAATCCTATATAAAATATCTCCAATGTCTCTGCTCAGATACATCCTCTAAGTTGAAAGTTGAAACTACTGAAGATTCATTATTTGACCGAGTAAACAGTCACCCGAATTTGCACTTTAAAATGAATATGTTAATAGCGTAATGCAGTTCCCACATTCTGTTTTCTCTTGACGAGGGAGACGTGGGAGGTTTTAACAATACTTATCTTTAATCATAAGAATAATACTAAGCTAACATGATAAAAAAAAAAAAAAAAAAGGGAGAATTACATCCCTTGTCACTTGGCCCGACAACTCATCAGGAAATGATCCACGTTTGAAGCCCTTACCCAGTGTAGCCCAGGTTGTACATAACCTGAAAATTATTTTTCACCAGTTAGCCCACCCCTTTTTTCTTCGTTCCCCTTTTTTTCTTCGTTCTCCTTCTTCTTCCCATGTCAGCCTTTGCACAATAAAATTTCTCAACTATTGTTATTCTCCTTCAATTCTTTTCCGGATTCCAATGGTTAACTAAGGATTTGAAAAAATAAAAGTCACCATTATAGGTGGTTCGAAGATTCGATTTCAGAAATTGAGTTTTCTGATTTTTTAGTTTTTTGGAGTGGGTGTTGTCCCAATTGATTAGAATCATCAAGATGGGTTCAAAACTTAAATTTCAAGTGATTTGGAGTAGATTTAGGCTATATTTGAGTTAAATTTCAGAGGATGCCCAAGGAAGAAGAAGAACACGTGAAGCTCCATTGATAGGATTCATTTGTATAATAATGTATAATATTGTATAAATAGTGTATAATAGTGTATAAACACTTATACACTATTATATACAAGGTTGATACATTGTTTACAGGTATTTGGTGAATTTCTCGCATCTTCTTCTTCTTCTTCTTCTTCTTCTTCTTCTTCTCATTCTTCTTATACACCTATATACATAGTGTATCAAGAATATTTTCACTCTGTGATTATATATCTTTATACACTTTTATACAACTATATACATAATGTACCTCTTTGTACAAAAGTGTATAACATTGTATAAAAGTATATAAGCATCTCTGACGAAATTTTTGTACGATTTTCACTTGCAATTCTTGTATAAAACTAGTCCAAATCTCCAGCAAATAACTTCAAACTTTGTATACAACCTACTTAGACTATTTCTAATAAGTTCAAACAATACCCACTCCAAATTTCTCACAAAATCATAATCGAAATTTAATAAGATTAGCATTAAAGGAGATGAGATTTTAGGTTTCTCGCCTATGTTTTTGCGTTTTGCAGTTGTGATAGGTATGTATAAACCTGAAGATATACAAAATCAAAAAAAAAATTCAGAGAAGTATTGGTTATGGAAGAAGGCACGAATGAGTGTTGACTGAATGGGGAACTGATTTTTGTTTTCGGTTTTGTTTGCATATGATTCTATTTTATTAATTAAATTAAATATTTATGGGTGAAAAATGAGGAGAGAGCTACAATAGGGGTAGGTAGGAATAAATGAGGTTGCTATAATTAGAGGAAATAAGAAAAGAAAAGATCTTATTGATATTTGGCCACACATTTGCAAACTTGTAACTGGCTAAAATAGTGCAAGGTCAACTTATTGAGTGCATTATTCTGTAATTTTGTCAAAAAAAAAAAAACATTAATTATAGGAAAATTTGTACGTGTAACCCATTTTCAGGAGTTTTAACACCAACTCTCTTTTAAACTTTTGTTTAATGAAGTCAACCCATTAAGACATTAAGTTGTTGTTCCTATAGAAATAAAAAAGAAAGGATAGGAGGAAAATTATCTTTAAACCGGAGTTATAGGGGGCGGCTCTAATGTTATTAGTGGTAAGGCTTGTGCCTTAGGCCCCGAAATTTGGGTGCTCCATTTTTAAAAAATATTGTTTATAGGTATTTTAAAAAATAGTACTTTTAATATAAAAGTAGAACTTTTTATATAAAAGGAAAGAAAACTTTTTAGTATAAATAAAGTAACAATTTGATTTACTTAAAAATAGGTAAATGAATATTTTTCCTAACATTTCAATTTGAGTTGATTTTTTTTTTTTGCTAATGAAAGGAACTTTTATTAATAACACAAACAGAAGTTATTACATGATGGCAACTGGACGTGTAGTCCCAATTCCGTAAAGGTCTTCTTCTAGTTTATTTAGGATAAAAGGGGGTGGGGATCCAAAGAACATAACATTTCTTCGCATTTCTGGATCTCGGCCTTTCCCATAGCAGGCCAGTTTGTCGGCAATAACATTGGCTTCTCTAAAAATATGGCCCACATGTGGGCTGCCCAGCTTCTCCAGTAGGTGCCTGCAATCCATTAATATGTGTGAGAAAGCTAGATTATTGGATGATAGCATTTGAATCAATACCTGTGAATCAGTTTCCACAATAAGTGGAACTAAATTGTGATTGAGTGTCAGCCTTAGACCATTGTACAAGGCCAGTATTTTTATATGGATGGCGGAGCGAGTGTAGTTGTAAGTTGCATAACTAATAATTCAATCCCCATTGTGGTTTCGGATAAGTCCGCCTCCCCCTCCTGCTTTGCCTTTATCATCGTAAGCACCATCTATATTAAGCTTGAAAAAATCATTTGGAGGCGGTTGCCATCAAATTATTTTTTTTGTGTAAAGAACTTTTTTCTGGTGGTTATGCACTAGGTGTAAATATTCCATGGTTTGGAAAATTATGTCAGTATGTGTTAATGGATTAGAGGAGTTCCGGAAGAGAGTTTGATTTCTATTTTTCCATATATACCATAGGATAATGGGGGTTAATATGTGTAGTGGTACTCTTTTATTGTCAGTAACTATGCATTTAGTTGTTGTCGTACAAAGGGTGAGTATGTAGGTTCCATTTGATTTGGAGGAATGTGTAAGTTGAATTGATCCCATAGTGATTTTGCTTTTGGGCATGTTATGAATATGTGATCAATTGTTTCGATAGTGTTCGGACAAGAAGCACAATTATTAGTAATAATAATATTCCGGTGGAATAAGTTTTCCGTCGTTGCTAACTTGTTATTTAAAAGAAGCCACATAAAAACTTTATTTTATTTAAAGCATGAATTTTTCATACCCGTTGAATGGATTGGGCGGAAGGGGGGTGGATTATTTTTGAATCGTGTAAGTACATGTGGTAAGCACTTTTGGTAGAGAATAAACGGAGGTGGTATTTTTCCAGAAGAAGGAATCATGTTTGGATTCAGATTCTTTAATGTAAGTATTATTAATAAGGTGCATAATATTTGTGGGAATTTTCATGGATAGCTGGGAAATGTCCCATTCATTATTGGAAAGGATAATATTCTTGACTGTTTTTGTTGTGTCTGCTGGTGTGACGGGACCCTGTATAAGTGACCTTAGAGAGTCGTTAGAGGCAATCCAATTATCTTCCCAAAGTCTGATATTGGAACCGTTTTCAATATTCCAAGCTATTCCTTTTTGAAGAACGGAATATTTTTCGCAATATTTTTTCAGATGTAGGAGTCAGATAATTTCTTATTAAATTCATTAAGGGGATGTTGTGTTCGGTATTTTCCTTTGTCACACCTCCTTTTTCGCTACACCCGCAAGGGCGTACAGGAGTTTTTCCACTTAAAGGACAATCAGAACGGGATTTATTATTAAGATTCAGAGTCGCCACTTGGGAGATTAATGGTGTCCCAAGTCACCGGTTGAATCCCGAACCGAGAAAATTATGACTCTGTTAACAGTCCGCGAACCAGAAATCCGAGTAAGGAATTCTGTTAACCCGGGAGAAGGTGTTAGGCATTCCCAGGTTCCGTGTTTCTAGCACGGTCGCTCAACTGTCATATTTGGCTTATTTATCTGATTTTAAAACATGTTTCAACTTATATGCCTTTTAAAACTTTGAACCGCTTTTATTATTATTTTTAAAGAGAATTGCAACGTCGTGAAAACACGCCTCGATCCACGTCACATAAATGCACCCATAGTTTTCGACACATTTCGACTTCGTTGAGATTTGGATTTGGGTCACATAAATGTGCACCCGAATTTAGGAAAGTATTATTATTAAATGTCGGGCCTAAAGCAACTAGCGTATTATTAACTTTGCGAGAGGCCATGAAATTCGTTAAATGGCACGTCCCGAGGTCTAATTATATTTTCACTATAATTAAAAGGGCCACGCATGTATGATTTTGTTCGGCGCGGCGCACCTCATTTCATTTAAGGATATCCTAAAGCGAACTATGTTTTCTACTGGGTCGTCTCTAAAAGCCCAATTACTTTGAAAGACCCAAAACCTACCAATTAATTATTAACAAGACAATTACCAAAACAATTCATGAGCCCAACGGGAGCTCAGTCCACACCAGGAAACAGCAGTAATATTGCTCTTTGCATGAAACGAAATCAAAGTCCAAAAGTTAGAGCCCAAATCACATTCCGTGGGGCTGTCTGACCTGGGCCTGGAAATGAGCCCAGATTCACAAACTCAAATGCTTCTGGACTCAAACATGGAGTCCTTACAAGCCCAAACAGCATTCACGTGCCCCGGCA